>NW_026067953.1:5754481-5777888 GCF_014885135.2 Alexandromys fortis | reverse complement strand
ATATATTTGCCCGTATGTATGCCTGAGTACATGCATGTATGCATGTACACTGTACATGCACAGGAACCTGTGGAGGTCAAAAGAGGCATCGGACCCCTGACACTGGAGTTAGATAGTTGTTAGATACCACATAGGTACCAGGAACTGAACCCATGTTCTCTGTGTAACTTTGGAGCCTGTCCTGAAACTCGCTCTGTAGACCAGGCTGGCTTTGAACTCACAGCCATCTGCCTGCCTCTGCCTGCTGAGTGCTGGGATTAAAGGTGTGTGCTACCATCGCCAAGCTAAAATAAGTGTTCTTAATTGTTTAACCATTGCTCCAGAATTTCCTGCCACACCCATGACTTTTACAAGTTACTGGTTTGTGGCTTTTTCATGTTTATTATGGCCTTAGGCAGTTGGTGGATATCTTGTTCCAAACAGAGCCCAATGTTTCCCACACAATATTTTAAAGGACCAATTCTTCTGCAAAGCGATGTCAAATTATGGAGGAAACGTTTTAAAACATTTATACTGCTAAGAAGTGAATGAACAGCCATGCAACAGGACACCCCACTCTCTACGAACTCCACATTGGGACAAAACCCCAGGCCCCTCCCCCAACTCCTTCGACTTTTCTATCTAGGCAGCAGGAGAGTTTCCTGTGGGTAGGCTCCCCTCAAACCCAACTCCATCCACCTTTCCCTCCAAGCTACTAGCCCCACCCTGCTCCCAAAATTTCCTAGCCTCCTGCAAACTTGGCGGAACTCTGAAACACAGCTTGCTCCAATACTGAGGGGACTTAAGAGACAGCCACTGCAAGGATTGGACCAAGATGCAAAGACACTTCCTGCCTCATTTGAAAGAATAGAAGGGTAGGTGCCAATACAAGAATTCATCCAACAATCTAAAAAGCAACATAGTAACACCAGAACTTGGTGGTCACACAAAAGGAAGACTTGATAATCCTAACCCAGAAGAAGCAGAAGAAAACAACTTTAAACATAACTTTGTGAAAATGATAGAGACCTTTAAAGAGGAAATGAAAAACTCCCTTAAAGAAATGGAGAAGACAAACAAAAAATTGGAAGAAATTAATAAATCCCTCAAAGAAATCCAAGAAAACAAACAAAAAATAATCAAACAGGTGAAGCAAACAGTTTAAAATATGAAGACTGAAATAGAGGCAATAAAGAAAACACAAACCAAGGGAATTTTGGATATGGAAAAACTGGGTAAATAAACAGGAACTATGGAGACAAATATAACAAACAGAATACAAGGCTAGAAGAAAGAATATCAGGTCCTGAAGATACTATAGAGGAAAAAGACTCATTTGTCAAAGAAAACATTAAGTCCAACAAATTCTTAACACAAGACATTCAGGAAATCTTGGACATCATGAAAACACCAAATCTAAGAATAATAGGGGTAGAAGAGGAAGAAAAACTCCAGCTCAAAGGCACAGAAAATGTATTCAACAAAAAACATAGAATAAAACTTTTCCAAACTAAAGAAGGATATTCCTATGAAGGAACAAGAAACTACTAGAACACAAAATAGACTGGATAAAAAAATCCCCTCATCATATAATCATCAAAATGCAATACATACAGAATAAAGAAAGAATATTAAGAGCTGCAAAGGAAAAAATGTCAAGTAACAAATAAAAG
Source organism: Alexandromys fortis (assembly GCF_014885135.2). Taxonomy (NCBI): domain Eukaryota; kingdom Metazoa; phylum Chordata; class Mammalia; order Rodentia; family Cricetidae; genus Alexandromys; species Alexandromys fortis. The sequence goes on along the minus strand of NW_026067953.1, from coordinate 5,776,236 downwards.
ACCCAGAATTACACTTGACTTCTCATTGGAAACCATGAAAGCCAGAAGGTCCTGAACAGATGTGCTACAGACACTAAGAAACCAGATGCAAGCCTAGACCACTATACCCAGCAAAACTTTCAATCACCATCGATGGAGAAAACAAGATATTACATGACAAAAACAGATTTAAACAATACTTATCTACAAACCCAGACCTAAAGAAAGTACTAGAAGGAAAACCCCAACCTCAGGAAGCTAACTGCTCCCACAAAAAACACAGGCAACAAATACCCCAACACCAGCATAATCCAAAGAAGGGAAACACACAAACACTACTACCAAAAAATAACTGGAATTAACAACCACTGGTCATTAATATCTCTTAATATCAATGGACTCAATTCACCTATAAAAAGATACAGGCTAAGAGAATGGATATGTAAACAGAATCCAGCCTTTTGCTGTCTACAAGAAACACACCTCAACCTCAAAGACAGATACTACCTCAGAGTAAAGAGTTGGGAAAAGGTTTTCCAATCAAACAGCCTAAGAAACAAGAGGGTGTAGCTATCCTAATATCTAACAAAATAGATTTCAAACTAAAATCAATCAGAAGAGATAGAGGACACTTTATATTCATAGCAGGAACAATACATCAAGATGTGGTCTCACTTCTGAACATCTATGCCCCTAATACAAAAGCACCTACATATGTAAAAGAAGAAACCTTACTAAAACTTAAATTGCACATCAAACCCCACACACTAATTGGAGACTTCAACATTCCAGTCTTGCCAATGGACAGGTCAACCAGACAGAAACTTAGCAGAGAAATAAGAGAACTAACAGATGTCATGAATCAAATGGACTTAACAGACATCTATCGAACATTCCACCCAAACACAAAAGAATATAGCTTCTTCTCAGCACCTCATGGAACCTTCTCTAAAATTGATCACATACTCGGTAACAAAGCAAACCTCCACAGATACAAAAGAACTGGAGTAACCCCCTGTGTCTTATCGAACCACCATGGATTAAAGTTAGAATTTAACAACAATACTACTCTCAGAAAGCTTACAAACTCATGGAAATTGAACAGTGAACTATTGAACCATCCCTGGGTCAAGGAAGAAATAAATCAAGAAATTAAAGACTTCCTAGAAATCAATAAAAATGAATGCACAATGTATCCAAACCTATGGGACACTATGAAAGCAGTGCTAAGAAGAAAGTTCATAGCACTAAGTGCCCACATAAAGAAAATGGAAAAAGCTCACATTAGTGACTTAAAAGCACACCTGAAGGCTCTAGAAAAAAAAGAAGCAGACTCACCCAGGGGGCATAGAAGACAGGAAATCATCAAACTGAGGGCTGAAATCAACAAAATCGAAACAAAGAAAACAATCCGAAGAATCAATGAAACAAAGAGCTGGTTCTTTGAGAAAATCAACAAGATAGACAAATCCTTATCCAAACTAATCAAAAGGCAGAGAGAGAACATCCAAATTAACAAAATCAGAAATGAAAACGGGGACTTAACAACAGACACTGAGGAAATTCAGAGATTCATTAGGTCATACTACAAAAATCTGTACTCCACAAAATTGGAAAACGTAAAAAAAAAATGGACAATTTTCTAGATAGATACCATATACCAAAATTAAATCAAGACCAGGTGAGCAATTTAAATAGACCTATAACCTGCAAGGAAAGAGAAGGTGTCATCAAAAATCTCCCCCCCCCCAAAAAAAAAACCCAGGGTCGGATGATTTTAGTGCATAATTTTACTAGAACTTCCAAGAAGAACTAATACCTATGCTCCTCAAAGTGTTCCACATAATAGAAACAGAAGAATCATTGCGAAATTCTTTTTATGAGGCTATAGTTACCCTGTTACCAAAACCACACAAAGACTCAACCAAGAAAGAGAATTACAGACCAATCTCACTCATGAACATGGATGCAAAAATACTCAATAAAATACTGGCAAACCAAATCCAAGAACACATAAAAAAAATCATAAAACCATGATCAAGTCGGCTTCATCCCAAAGATGCAGGGCTGGTTCAATATATGAAAATCTATCAATGTAATCCATCATATAAATAAACTGAAAGAAAAAACCATAAAATCATTTTATTAGATGCTGAAAAAGCATTTGACAAAATCTAACACCCCATGATAAAGGTCTTGGAGAGATCAGTGCTACAGGGGACATATACAAATATAATAAAAGCAATATACAGCAAGCCGACAGCCAACACCAAATTAAATGGAGAGAAACTCAAAGTGATTCCACTGAAATCAGGAAAAAGACAAGGCTGTTCACTATCTCCATATCTCTTCAACATAGCTCTTGAGGTTTTTACTCTAGCAATAAGACAACAAAAGGAGATCAAGGGGATTCAAATTGGAAAGGAAGAAGTCAAAATTTCATTATTTGCAGATGATATGATAATATATATGTGACCCCCAAAACTCTACCAGAGAACTCCTACAGCTGAAAAATACCTTCAGTGATGAGGCAGGATACAAGATCAACTAAAAAAATCAGTCGCCCTCCTATATACAATTAATAAAGAAGCTGAGAGGGAAATCAGAGAAGCATCACCTTTCACAACAGTCACAAATAACATACAATATCTTGGGGTAACATTAACCAAAGCAGTGAAAGACCTATTTGACAAGAATTTTAAGTCTTTGAAGAAAGAAATTGAAGAAGACACCAGAAAATGGAAAGATCCCTCATGCTCTTGGGTAGGTAGAATTAACATAGTAAAAATGGCAATCTTACCAAAAGCAATTTACATATTCAATGCAATGCCCATCAAAATTCCAACATAATTTTTCACAGACCTTAAAAAAACAATAATCAACTTCATATGGAAAAACAACTTCATATGGAAACCCAGGATAGCCAAAATAAAGGAACTTCCAGAGGCACCACCATCCCTGCCATCAAGCTCTATTGCAGAGCTATAGTAATGAAAACAGCTTGGTACTGCATAAAAACAGAGAGACTGACCAATGGAATCGAATCGAAGACCCGGCTATAAATCCACACATTTATGAACACCTGATTTTTGACAAAGAAGCTAAAATTATACAATGGAAAAAAGAAAATATCTTCAACAAATGGTGCTGGTATAACTGGATGTCAACATGTAGAAGAATTAAAATAGATCCACATCTATCCCCATACACAAAACTCAGATCCAAATGGATAAATCTGACCACATTGAACCTAATAGAAGAGAAAGTGGGAAGTAGCCTTCAATGCATGGGCACAGGAGACCACTTCCTAAATATAACCCTAGTTGCACAGACACTGAGAGCAACAATAAATAAATGGGACCTCCTGAAACTGAGAAGCTTCTGTAAAGAAAAGGACACAGTCAATAAGACAAAAAGGCAGCCTACTGAATGGGAAAAGATATAAAGAACTAAAGAGATTAGACATCAAAATTCTAAATAATCCAATTAAAAATGGGGTACAGAATTAAACAGAGAATTCTCAACAGAAGAATCTCAAATGGCCAAAAGATGCTTAAGAAAATGTTCAACATCCTTAGCCATGAGGAAAATGCAAATCAAAACAACTCTGAGATACCATCTTACACCTGTCAGAACGGTTAAGATCAAACACCAATGATAGCTTATGCTGGAGAGGATGTGGAGTAAGAGAACACTTATCCATTGCTGGTGGGAATGCAAACTTGTACAACCACTTTAGAAATAAGTATGCCTATTTCTCAGAAAATTGGGAATCAACCTATCTCAGAATCCAGCAATACCACTCTTGGTCATATACCCGAAAGATGCTCAATCATATTACAAAGGCATTTTTCAATTATGTTCATAGCAACATTATTTGAATAGCCAGAACCTGGAAACAACCTAGATGCCCCTCAACCGAAGAATGGATAAAGAAAATGTGGCACATTTACACATTAGAGTACCACTCAGCGGTAAAAACAAACAAAACAAACAAAACAAAACAACAACAACAACAAAAACAATGACATCTTAAATTTTGCAAGCAAATGGATGGAATTAGAAAACACTATCCTGAATGCGGTAACCCAGACTCAAAAAAGATGAATATGGTATGCACTAACTCATAAATGGATACTATCTATAAACAAAGGATATTGAGCCTATAGTTCATGACCCTAGAGAAGCTAAGTAATAAGGTTAACCCTAATAAAAACATATATAGATCCACCTGGAAAGTGGAAACAGACAAGATTGTCTGACAAATTGGGAGCATGGGAGTGGGGGAAGAAGGGAGGGTGGAGCGGGAGAAGGAGAGGAGAGGGAGAGGTGATGGTCAAGATGGAGGGGGGACATAGATGAGAGCAGGTAAGACATACCTTGATTGAGGGAGCCATTATAGGGTTAGCAAGAAACCTGGCTCTAGAGAAATCCCCAGGAGTCCACAAGGATGACCCGAGCGAAGACCCTAAGCAATAGAGGAGAGGGGGCCCGATCTTGACTTGCCTTGTAGTCAGACTGATGAATATCTTAAATATCTCCATAGAGCCTTCATCCAGCAAGTGATGAAAACAGATGCAGGGACCCACATCAAAACACTCAACTGAACTCCCAAAGTCAAGTTGAAGAGTGGGAAGAATGAGAATATGAGCAAATAGGTCAAGACCATGATGGGTACACCCACTAAAACAGGCTACCTGAGTTAATGGTAGCTCACCAACTCCAGCCAGACTGTGAAGGAACAAGCATGGGACCAAACCAGTTCCTCTGAATGTGGTTGATGGTTGCACAGCTGGGGCAGACTGGGGGGCCACTGGCAGTGGCACCAGGATTTATCCCTACTGCATGTACTGGCTTTTTGGGCTATTCTCTTTGGAGGAATGCCTTGCCCAGCCTAGATGTAGTGGATGAGGATGGGGTGGGAGGGTATGTGGAGGGAGTGGGAACTTGGGTTGGTGTGTATGATGGTAAAGGATGGTTTGTTTTCTTTTTTAAACAATAAATAAATAAAATAAAAACAAAAAGACCCCCCAAAAACATTCATACCTATGCTAGGCACAGTGATTCACATCTTTGATTCCAGCACTCAAGAAGCTAGGATGACTGGTGTTCAAGGCTAGCCTGGGCACTAAGCCTTCCAGAATTTCATAGTGAGGGCCTGTCTCATGTATATTGGTAAGTCCACCCTCATAAATGAATTCTTCCATCAGCTCAGCTGTGGTGTGTGTGTGTTCACGCGTGTGCCGGTACATGCTTGCACACCCTAATATTCAGAGATTTCACTTCTGCTACTCGGTTCTGAAGAGAAAATGCTTAATCCCGAAATAGCTTTATTGAGAAGTCCATTACTCATAACACTCTATGTGACAGTGGGGGGCCAGCTCCAGTTTCAATGTTCCATCTGGAGAGGGGCAAAGAAATATGGTACACGCCTGTCTGTCACGGACTATGAGGGAGCTGATAATGTGAAAGATATTTGGAGATGGCGCTTACATTAAAAAAAAAAAAGACACACACATACAGGTTAGAAGTGAAGGAGAGAGCCTGAGCGGGCAGGCTGAAAGGATCCCGATCACGTGATAGCAGAGCAAAGACATGGGCAGTGAGTCAGTGGACGGAAGTCCCCCTGTCTCCTTTCACTTCTCCGACATTGGTTCTGAAATGAACACACACACACACACACACACACACACACACACACACATTTATTACGTGGGGAAATAAAATACAACTAGTGGAAAATAACCAACGACAAACGGCAGAAACCGGGCCGAGGGCTCATTTTGCTGAGGGATCCAGCTTTCCCTCTACAATACATTAAGTGATCAGAGGCCATTTAATGTGACCATGGCACAGTGGCACCCTGCCCCAGGCTTTCCTGGTGTGGGTGTGAGACACATCTTTAGGAAACAGCGGTGCTAACGGGAGCAAAGGGCAGAAGCTGCCGAGTGTGGCTCCAGCAACTTGTCTCCTTCCCCTTTAACAAAACACTCGTCTTAATTGATTTAACAGAAACTTGGCCATGAAAGCCAATATTTACATAAGCCCACAGCTCTGATAACGGGCATATACCATCCGTATACTTTCCAGCACGCTCCACGCAGAAGTTCTTGCTCTGGAGTGAGCCAGGAGTCTAGGCATGAACTTGTTCTTTCTGCTCTCATCGTCACGCTAGTGCTTCAAGCCCTGTTGAGAAAGGGCTGCAAGATTCCCACATTCCGTCCAGTAATCTACAGCTAGTGCCATCACTGTCTTCCTCCAACAACTGTAACAGCTTCCAAACCAGAGCTAGCCCGTCGGTCGGTCTCCATCACTGTCACAAAACACCCCAGATAATCAGCTTATAAAGTCAGACGGTTTATTTCAGAGGTTCCAACCCATGATCAGTTGGCTGCATTGCTTTGGGTGTGTGGAAGCAGCTGGAGGAGCAAAGCCCCTCGCCTGATGGCCAGGGATCAAAAGAAACAGGTTGGAACCCCACGTTCCCCTTAGAGGTCATGCCTCTGAGGAGCCATGAGCCACCAACAGGTTCCGGGAATGAAGCTTTGAACACACAGGCTGTTGGGGGAGAGTCAAGATGCAACCTTTAGCACTGTCCTTCCTTCCGAATACATCTTCCTCTTCTCATGGGAGGACCTCCCGCAGAAGAAACCAGGCACTTTTCTACTTAGAACAAAGCCTGCATTTCCCGCTCCCTCACAACGAGCGAGGACATGTGGATGGTGGGGGGTCATTTCTGGGTTACCTGGGCTCTCTTCCTCCCATGAAGGTTGTGGCTTCTAATTCTTTAATTAGTACCTCAATTATTAAAATCAATATTCTCCTTTTAAATTTTGGATGAGCTTAGAGATAGCACACACGATAATGGATGTAGTGCAACATTTTCACACACACACACACACATACACACACACACACACACACTGCTGCATCCTCAGTCCTGTCTCTTCTCCATCCTCATTGGTTCCCTCATCCCTGAAAGCAGACTCCCTTCTGTTTTCATGTTCTGTGTATGTTTAGATGGTTCAGGAGAGAAAGCTAGCAATGACCAATCTTCAGACCCGCCTCTCTGCTCCTGTCCTGATACTCCCCCCCCCCCACTCTGACTCTTGGCTGATGTTCTTGTGATTGTCCCAGGCCCACAGGATAATCCAGGATTCTCTCCCCATTCCAGAGTCCTTAACTTGATTATTTCTGACAGCACCTTCTATTCCTGTTCACATGTGTTGCAGTTTGAAAGCAATTGACTTCCATTAGGAGCCAATCGGCACTGTTAGGAGATATGACTTTGTTGGAGTGGGTATGGCTTTGTTAGAGGAAATGTGTCGCTGTGGGGATGGGCTTTAAGGTTTCTTCTGCTTAGAGTACCATCCAATATCTCAGTTGACTTCTTGTTGCCTGCAAGATGTAGGACTCTTAGCCACCACCACCCCTGTCATGTCTGCCAGCATGCTGCCATGATCCCCGCCATGATGATAATGGACTGAATCTCTGAAACTATAAGCGAGCTACCCAATTCAATGTTTTCTTTGTAAGAGTTGCTGTGATCAAGATGCCGCTTCACAGCAATAGAAACCATCACTTAGACATGTTTTAAGCACTAGGAAGTAGACATATAAGGGGGCATTATTCAGGATGTGCGACACGCAGAAGATACTCAATGAATTGAATGGCATCATTAAACAAAGTCACGTTCCATCCTCAGTGGCCCATTTATCTAACAAGCCTTTTTAGGTGGAAAATAGGAATAAATCTGAACCAAAACCTAACTTCAAAAGAGTGGCCAGTTAATAATATATCAAGTAGAAAAGTTGCAAAACTCTTGCAGGGATTGTATTTCCAATGAAATTTCATTTTTCAAGTAACTATCCAGATATTCATATGATTTTGATCACTGCTATTGAGTGAGGAATTGCTCAATTAGAAAGAAGTCTTTAAAAAAATAAGCCTTATAAGCACAGAAAAATTTTATGAAACATAAATTTTATCTTATACTTTTCTTCTAGTGTAATTGTACCAACAACAAAAAAGTATAAAGCACGCTGTGTCGGCATGAATTTCTGGAGAGATGGAAGGATATTCAGGCTCAAAAAGAAAATAAGACAATATAAAATTTATGGTAAAGTGTTTGTTCCCATATTTTACAAGTGGTTCATAGATACCACATTGCTTTGCTAGCAAAATATTATTGGATTCAATTAAAAGAAAGGTGTTTGTACCTAAAAATCCATTCTACCAATTATTTTCATGCTAAGATTCTGGTTGGCAACTTAAAAAAAGGTATGTGTATGTGTGTGTGTGTGGGAGGGGGTGAGTTTTCTAAAATTCATTAAAGAGTTACAAGAACCAAAAGCCTGGCAGTTACTGCTCACGAGTTGTGATGGCCCAGAGCTGCATTGCCACAGGAGCACAGACCCCAGTGATGAAAAATTCTCTTCGGCCTTTGGACAGACGCTCCCTCCAAATGGCCACTTCAGCTGCACTGAAAACAAGAAGAGCGACTGCCCAGCTGCCCCGATTTCACTTCTCGCTCGCTTCCTTCCCTCTTCTGCCCAGCCAGAGCAGCTTGTGTGCTGCTAATCAGAGCGATGAGCCTCACAAGGGTGACTGGTGGCAAGAGAAGGACTTTCAATGACACCAAATGCTAAGCCGTGAACAAAGTGCACAGGACTAAATAAAAAGCCTGCCAACTCTGCTGGTGGCACCAGAAAACCAAAGCCATATTTCCCTGGCTCATCTCCAGGCTTTTTTTTTTTTATGGAACTACTTTTATGAGCACAAGATAGATTCGATGATTATTCTGAGTAAAAAGAAGTGGCTGAAACTCAGGCTGAAACTCTTGGCAATGGTCGCTTGGCTATTTTCCCTGGGATGACACATGTCCAAATAGCACACACACATCCACGTGAACAACAGCAGACAACTGAATTTAAAAATAGACGAAGGATATGATTAAAAAATTGCCCTCACAGAAGACGCACAGGCAGCCTACAAACATTTGAGAAGACACGCAAAACCATCAATGACCAGGAAACCATGTTACAACCACAGTAAGATATCACGCATACCTACTAGGATGGCTATGAATTTTAAAAAGGAAAACAAGTGCTACCTGGAATGTGGAGAGATCGGAACCCTTGTGTGTTTCCAGATGCTGGTCTGTCAACTTGGCACAACCGAGAAATCACCAGAGAGAGTCTCAGTGAGGGGCTGTCTAGATCAGGCTGGCCTGTGGGCATGTCTCCCAGGGTTTGTCATGACTAGTTAACTGAGAGGCGAAGACACAGCCTGAAGGTGGATGGCCTCATTCCCCTGTTTAGGGCTCTGGGTTGTATACTAACAGAGAAAGCTATCTGAGTTCTCAGCAAGCATGCATTCATTTTCTGTTCTTGACTGTGAGTATGGCCAGCAGCTTCTAAGCTCCACCTTGATGTCAATGGTGGACTATATTCGGGAATATAGTCTTGAATACTACTAGGTCTCTAGTTAGTGGTGCCGTTTGGGCAGTTTAGGAGGTGTGGTTTTGCTGGAGGAAGTAAGTTAGGGGTGGGCTTTGAGAGTTTAAAGATTCGAGTCCTTGTTTGCCTCTTTCTGTTTAGTGCTTGTGACTTCTGCTCCTGCCTCCATGCCTCTGTTCTACCAACACAGACTCTTATTCCTCTGGAACTGTAAGCCCAGGTTTCTGGAAATTTTAGGAGGCTGGAAGAGGAAGAAGACTCCTCTGAGTGTTTTTTATTTTGATCTGAGAAGTTACAAGAAAGCAGTGAAGAGCGTAAGCAACAGCGGCAAAAATTCACCCAGTGGTGTACTTTGGATTGATACGTTTGGCTGTATATATGTCATATCTCAATAAAGATATGTTCTGGAAGGCAGGCCTAGAAGAATGTGCTTGGACTCCTTCCAGTTAATGAAAAGAAAATCCCACGAAGAAAACAGCAAGCCTTTTGGAGCAAGCTAAACATTGCAGAGCGGGACCCTGCTCTTCAAACAATCTGCGCCATGACAGGGCATGACCACAGTAGTCCCTAATCCCGGCCCATCGAAAATCACCTGAAAAGCTTTTAACAAAAGCCAATGCCTGGCACCACCCACAGAGATCCTAATTTAATTGGCCTGAGCACAGGGAAAAAACATTTCAGAGCTCCCCAAGTGATTTTTTTTTTATTGGGATGAATAAACCATGGCCCACGAGCTAAGTCAGCCTGCTACGTATTTTTGTAAATCAAGTGTTTTGGGAACACAGCCATGCACATTCGTCTAAGTAAATCCCCAGCTGCTCTCGGCCATGATGGCATAGTGGAGCAGCTGAAACGGGGACCATATGGTGTGCAAATCTAGTGTTTACCAGTTGGCCCTTTACATGGAAAGCCACCCGACACCTGGGACTCTGCACCCGGGGAGTGTGTAAAACACACAAATGATTGTCCAGCGCCACCTGGACTCTCAGGCTCCAGCTCACCAGGAATGAGGTTCTAGCATGAGTTCTTTACAAGTTCCACACCAGCTTTTCTTGAGGGGTCCCCATTCTGAACTGGTGCTCTTACACACTGGGGTGATAAATTACCCAAAAAAGTTCAAACACTGTTGGTAGGGGCCTGTCTGTTCCAGAATAATCCGAGGAATGTCTACAACTCAGATTCCTAGCAACCACCCTTCCTCCAGCAGCTTGGAGACTTTCGTCATGGCTGCTCTAGATCAAGAACCCCCCCCCCAAGAACAAACAGATGAAGCTCCCTTTGCATTGGGGAACATTGCCATGGAGGAGCTGAAATGAATAAACCAGTTCTGGCCTCAGTTAAAAACTACATGTGGATATGGAGGTGGCAGCCAGAGGTCAATCTTGAGTGTTGTTCCTCGGGCGCCATCTTTCTTAGTTTTTGTGATAGGGTCTCTCACACATGGAGTTCACCAGTTCAGTGAGGCTGCCTGGTCAGAGAGCCCCAGAGACCCTCCTGTCTCTGTTTCCCCAGCACTGGGATTATGAGAACATACCAACACACACAGCCATGTATGTGAGCACTGGTATTCAGACTCAGGTCCTCACGCTTGTAGGATGAGCAGTTGACTGGTGGAGCTCTCTCCCCAGCTATCAAGTCTTGGTATTTTGTAGAGACGATTCCAAGTGGACACCAGAGTTCACACTGGGATGGTAGAAGCCAAGTGACTTTGATGGATGACAAGTGTGAGCACAAACTAGAGAGTTGGCTCTGCCCTAGGGCACATGTGGCTGCTACTTAAACAGCTTTGGTCTGCACTGGCAAGAATCTGCAGAACCATGAGGGTCACTTAACACAAGAGAGAGTCAGGCTGAGAGGCTGCTCTGCAGTTGGAACCGAGACACCCAGCGAGTAGAGGGCCTCTCAGGGTGGGCGTCGCCATCTTGTTTCCACAAGAACCCAGTAATCCTCTCTCTCAAGGTTGAGACACAAAGGAAATCCAGAGGAAAAGGAGCCTGTGCCTCCTGGTGGTGAGATGGAGAAGTACAGGACCAAACCCCCGCCGTGGACAGTGTGTGCCATACCCACCTACAGGTGCATCAGAAAGAGGGTGGGGACTGACTGCTGCCACTGAGGCAGAGCTCGCACATATGTTTCAAGGACTACCAGAAGTTAGAGCTATATTGATAATGGCTCCCAAACCTTGGCTGCATTCTAAGAACACCTAGAAAGGGTTTCAGACTCCTGGAGACCGTGCCAAATCATTTAAACCAGAATTTCCAAGATCCACAAGCGGTCATCAAGATTGTTGACATTCCTTTGACCATACCAACATGCAGTGGGGTCTACATGCCTAGAGGTCAAGGTCTGCAAATGAAATCTGTCTGGGCAGGCTTATGAAGAGGTATGATCCTTTAAGAAACCATTGGGAATTACCTGACTCAACCAATGGATTCCAGTGGGTCAGGGAGACCAACTGCTAAGAGCAATGGATGTATTGCTCTTGTTTTCTATATAGGACATTTTGGACCTGCTGTATGTTAGGGAATGGTTTTCAATCTACAGAAAAGTTGCTCAGCTAGTACAGAACATTCCCAAGCAACCCTCACCCCACCTCCTCTAATGTTAATATATCATGTTACCATGACACATGACACATTTGTTACAACTGAAACACAAAGCAAAACGTTAGATTTCACCCTCGTTAGTATCAATATCATTTTTTTTTTGCTCCGGACCAACCTAAGATGGTATATCGCATTTAGTTAAAATGTTAGCCATCATTTTTGAATGTTCAAATACAATTTTTTCTGTCCTTGTGAATATGTATGTTCATCTGAATTTGACCAACATTGAGGAAGTTTTATTGAAAAAATATTCTCTTTGGGGAATACAAGCTGCTTGAATCAAAAAAAAATTTTTTTCCATTCTTTTCAGGTAATGTGTTTACATATTTTCTCATTGAAATAGAGTTCTTGGGTTGGGTCAGGCTCGGTAGAGCACTTGATTATTATGTGTGCGGCCCACCCTGGCTTTAATCCCTAGTTCCCTCACAAAAATGCTCCTTTATGCAGAGATTCTCTTACAACATAATACTACCTGATTCACCGTTTTTGTTTGTTCCCTTGCAGATGCTACTCATCTTGAGTCTAGACCAGTGGTTCTCAACCTGTGGGTCTGGTCAACAGAAAACACACATTTCCAGTGGTCTTGGGAACTAAGAAACCACTCAGTAGCAAAATTACAGTCATGAAGTTACAACAGCAATAAAATTTATGGTTGGGGGTTCCTAAGACCATCAGAAATATGCGTTTTCTGATTTTAGCAACCCACAGGTTGAGAACCGCTGGTCTAGATGGTCTGAGTTTTCTTTGACAGTTCTACAGCCCATATCCCTTTGAGCACCCTGGGAGACATGGATCTGACATCAGGAAGTTGGAATGTGGCCTAGAGACTCACTTAGGGCAGCATGACGAGGATGGAGCCCAACAACAATGAGCCGGGTCTGCTCATCTGAGGACAGGGCAGTAGTATTTTTGCAGGCAAAAGTGTTCTCATGAGAAGTGATGTGGAAGCCCACTGCCAGAACAGAAGAACAGTGGCTTTATTGCCGTGACTCAGCCATCTGAGGCACAGTGCCTCTGTGGTAAGGGAGAAGGACGTTTGCATCCAGAGGCAGAGAGACTCAACACCCCCAAATGACCTCTCCCAAAGATGTACCGGTCAAACTCTCTTTGCTTGGTCCTGAGACAACAAAAAAGGCCGGTTCTCTGTGTCCCTCAATTGTCCTCTCCCGCTGTCAGAGTATATGAAATCAATAGAAAAAGGACCCAGCTGGGAAAGAAAAAGTAATTGGGCTGAGTAGCCAGGAATAACTCCCTTCAGCCTTCCCTGGGTTAATTGACTACATCTATTGAAGGCACAGAGAAGAGCGTTTCTTGGCTGTGTGGATGTGGAATGTAGCATACACTCAGCAAAGAGAATAAATGAATAGGTGGCTTGAACATCTAAGTACCCACCCTCCAATGAAGGCATAGATAAGCTCCAGAGCTTCAGTTGAGTGATCCACTCCCCAGGCTTGGTGGAACACCACGGGATATCACCTGCATTTTGAATGGAGCGCGTGGTGGCTTGAATAATGGCCCCCATACGCTCATAGAGTGAATGTTTGGTCGCCAGGGAGTGGCATTATTAGGATGTCTGGCCTTGTTGGAGGAAGTGTATCACTGGGGGTGGGCTGTGAGGTTTCAAGAGCACGAGCCAGAGCTAGCGGTTCTCTTCTTCCTGCTGCCTGTGGATCTGGATGTAGAATTCTCAGCCCCTCCAGCGGCATGTCTGCCATGTTTCTCTCCTTTGCTGATAAAGACATGCTGCTGGAGGGACAAAGCCCTGTTATTCTCGCTTAGTGTTCTATTGCTGTGAAGAGACACCAGGACCATAGCACCAATTAAATGCTTTCTTTTTATGAGAGTTGCTATGGTCCTGGTGTCTCTTCACAGCAATAGAACACTAAGAGAGAATAACAGGGCTTTGTCCCTCGAACCTACTTAAGATTATGGGGGTTCCTGACTCTTGTGGGATTGACTGAGATAATGTTCAGGAAATTGAGCACTGAGACACAGATGCATCGGGCTCCTGATTTAGCACAGGAGACCCAGCCATGTACATTTTTGACAGAGACCCAGGAGATTCATAGCAGGTGGTTCTCAAAGGGACCGCACTAGAAAAAGACACGAATCCTTAGACATTTGGCCCAGAGACATTTGTGGAACTTCCTGTAACTCAGGGAGTGGTCCCAGATTAGCGGCAGTAATGTCACTTGGAATGTGGTGATGTAGTTGCCTACCCCCAACTCCTTAATCTGACACATTTTATATGACTTCCCAGGTGGTTGTGCACACGCCTCTGGACTCACTAGAGACAGAGTTCTCAGTTGGGGACAGTACTGCCCCCACACGGCACTCAGGAAATTTATCTGTCAGGTGGTGGGCAGTCTTAATGATTTGGCATTTAGTGGGTGGGAGCCAGGGATTTGAGATTTTCAGGACATTAAAGAATCAACGTACATTCTGAATGACTTCCAGAAATCTGGCTGGGTTTTCCAGCATCCAGAAAACCTGTCAGCATTGAGCTGAGCCTACCTAATTCTTGGTTCACAAATAAACACTCCTTTAACATACATTGACCTTTCCAGGAATGCAGCTGCGAGACTAGGCAACATTTCCTGGTGACTTAGTTTCCAGGGCTTCCATAGCTGAAGGTTCACCCAATGTTTTAAAAAAGTATTTGGGGGAAATGTCTGTCCTGAGCATGGACAGATCTTTTTTTTTTTCTCATCATCACTCTCTAAGCAACACAAGTTGATGGCCACGGGCCTGCCACGGCCACTGGACATTGGAGATGATGGAAAGTATAAGAGAGAATGGTGTGGGTTGACTGTGATTACTGCAGCATTTCCTACAGGGGACTCTCCGGACATCCAGTGGACCCTAGAGAACATCTGTGTTTAAAGTGTGATCAAGTGTTGTGGACTAGAGGCTGGAGAAGTGGCTCAGCAGAAGACAGTGTGCACTTCCCTTTCAGAGGACCCAAGTTGGACAACATCCACATCGGCTGCTCTCCAACTGCTGTGAATCAAGGTCCAGGGGATGCGGTGCCTCCGGCCTCTGCAGGCACTCACACTTGTAGGTATGTATACACCCTACACAAGCAGTTACATCATTAAAAATAAAGTCTTCTAAGAAAAGAGTTGTGCAACCAGCCAGGCAACGATTGCTGCAGTGGTGTGCATAGGACACACCCATCCTCACTTCCTGTAGGCACCAGCTCCTGATGGCTTCACTAAAGCCAGAGCTTAGCAGCCATGTGTAAGATACGTGCTGTTTTACTGTGAAATGCTTTATGTCATCTCTTCTATACAAGCAAGGCAAAATGCTATCTTTTTGAAATTATATATACCAATAGTTTATGATGTGGGAGTGATTTCTTATTAATAAAGAAACTGCCTCGGCCCTCATAGGACAGAAAATTAGGTAGGCGGAGTAGACAGAAGAGAATTCTGGGAAAAAGAAGCTGAGTAAGAGTCGCCATGATTCTCCCACTCCAGACAGACGCAGGTTAAGATCCTCCCTGGTAAGCCAGCTCGTGGGCTACACAGAATATTAGAAATGGGTTAGAACAATATGTAAGAGCTAGCCAATAAGAAGCTGGAACTAGCCGGGCCAGGCAGTGTTTGAAAGAATACAGTTTCCGTGTAATTATTTCGGGGCATAAGCTAGCCATGGGGCGGCTGGGTGCCGGGGACGCAGCCCTGCCGCTCCTATTTCAACAAGTTTATTTAATCTAAAGTTGTCACTCAGAATAGTAATATTTTATTCACCCTGTATATGATGGTTTATATACATTGTCAACATGATAGGACATAGACTCACCCAGGAGACAAGCTTCTGGGCATACACGTGAGGGATCAAGCTAACTTTTGGGAATGACTATGAGGGATTATCTTTTTAAATTTTTAAAAAAATTTTTCTCTCATGTATTACGTTCCAACCACAGTTTCCCCTCTCTTCATTCCTTCCCAGTCCCTTTGTCCCTCAGATCCACTGCTCCTCCATTTCCCTTCAAAAACAGAGCAGGCGTCCCAGGGCTACCAGCTGAACATGGCATGATAAGTTACAGTAAGACTAGGTGCACACCCGCATATCAAGGCTGGATGGCAAACCAGTAGGAGTAAAAGGGTCCCAAGAACAGGCCAAAGAGTCAGGGATACCCCCACTCCCACTGTTAGGAGTCCCACAAGAACACCAAGCTACACAACCATAACATACATGCAGAGGACCTAGCTCAGACCCATACAGGGTTGGAGATTTTTGCTTCAGTCTCTGTGGGCTCCTAGGAGCCCTGCTTAGTTGATTTTGTGGGTTGTTTCTTTTACAGTGTCCTCAAATGCTCTGGCTCCTGCAATCCCCCCCCTCCCATGAGAGATTATCTTAATTAGGTTAATTGAATAGGAGAAGTCCCGCCCTAAATATAAAGAGCACCACTCCTGGACTTGTGTCCAGGGTGACGTAAGAAAAAGACCAACTGAGCATCAACACTGGTCTCTCTCTTCTTCCTGATTACAGATGTGGCATGTGACCCACAGCTGCCAGCTCTTGCTACCTTGACAGCATTCCCTCAGCAGTGGACAGTACCTCAAACTGTAATCTCACATAAACCCTTTGTCCCCAAAATTGCTTCTGTCAAGCATTTTGTCACAGCAAGGAGACAATAAGACACTTTATGAAACATTTTTCTACCTGTAGACAAGCTTGTTAGCTATGACAGGGATTGAGAAGAAATACTCAGATCCAATCAATGAAACTCAGGGGAGGTGTAGTGTCCAAAGCTGCAGGGGCAAGGGCAATGAAGACCTCCACAGATCCACCCCCAGCTGGTGCTTGGCCTCCCAACCCCCATGCTGCCAGTCCAGTCTGTTTCGCTCTCTGGAGAGTTCCTTGTTGCCACAGAAAACCTTCTTTGCTCTGCTCTTGCCAAGGCCAGGACAGTTAGACTGTGATTTGTTAAGTTACACAGCCCGACAGGAAAGCACAAAACCTTTGCTTGACTCTCTCATTATATTTAACTCGGGATCTTCTTGCAGATACAGAAATCGCAAAACAAACAGAGCCTTTGTTCCTGGCTCTCTGTGGACACAAATTACTGCTTGTCCTTGTCTAGAGTTGGATTTGAGGAACTTTACAGAAATGGCAAGAAAAACAATAATTCCCTTGGCTCTGGAATGAGTGGTTTTTGTATGTAACAAGGCAAAGCCTGGCTCTCTAACCTGCCTGGAGAGCAGCTGCCCTCAGGGACAGCAATGCAGGGCCATGGGATGGGCGGTGACTAGTCTGCATCCTCCGTGTCCCCACAAACTGTGTAAGCGCTTAGGTTGTTCAGATGTTGGTGGCCCTGCCACTTGTTGCATGTGGAAGGGTGCCCTGGCGCCGCTCCCCTCCACCGCTTTAGCACCCATAATTTCAGAGGGGAGACACCAAATAACGGCGCGGCTGCTGGAGAAAAGGAGTGTTCTTAGTCTTCACATACAGGGTGGTGCCATTTCTGAAAGAGCCCAGAGCAGAAGTTCAAAGAGTCTGAAGTGAGAAGGAATGAGGAGACTTAGGACGGAAGAGAGAATACTGCGTGAGGAAAATGGTAACTCTGGGAGCTCTAGGAGTGTGGGTAGACCCCGTTGTCCCCGGACTTATAAATAGCAGCACAGAACTGAAGCAGTCAGTCCAAAATGCAAGACAATGACATCTCACCAAGGAGGAACGCCCCAGCCATCCCTATCCTCTTTGCTCACTGGGTATTGGGTAGGGTGGAACTTCCCTTGGGTCTAACCTGGCCATCCTATAAAGACATGCAGGCTGGCAGAATATTGCAGGATGTGTCAACCTTGTAAGCAATTCTAGAATTCAGATGATCATTTCCAAGAATGAACAAAGATCAAACTATCGAGCAAATACAGGAGTCCCCAAACATGGGAGCGTGTGTTGTAACACACGGGATGTGCCTTGCTGCCATCTGGTTGCTTGCTGTGCCAAGAGAGAGAAATCTCCAGAGGATTTGTGCTTTCAATAAGGTTTCCAGAAACTCCGAGTATAGCCTATAAAACAACACATTTTATACAATATTAAAATAATGAGCGTTATTGCAATATATAAAAAAGGGGCCCCATCGAGAAACCTTGGGGATGATTCATCCCTTGACACCAGAAAGAACACAAGGGATAAATAGTCAAAAGACACGCAAAGAAGGCAGTCAGCTTCTTGTTGAGATGTCCTTGAGGAGGCACAAGATTAGGTGACTGAGCCAGGAAAGGAAATTGGTGTGGAAAGAAAATTGGGCAGGTAAGTGAGGTTTTCGAGTTGTCAGGGAGAGAAAAGACCAGAAGAGAGAAAGAAGTAAACTCTAGAGAGGCTGCTTCTAAGGAAAAAGGTTCTTCTGGAAAAGCACAACACCTTTGCGTGGCCCTCTGACTACACTTATACACTGTACCTCTTGGCCACACTCTGACATCTTAGTAAGGTCTGTGTTTCCTTCAAGCTGGAAGACCAGAAGTCAGAGTGAACTCTGACCGGCAAGAGCTGCACCCATAGACGCCCTGGCCCGAGAGAGGAAAGAGGAACCCTTTCTTGCAGGGTGGGTCTAGTTTCTATGTATTTCTTCTCCCCTAGATATCTCCTTGTTATCTTCCATACATAGGTCCTGGATTAAAAAAACAAACAAACAAAACAAACAAACAAACAAACAAAAAACAGGTGATCGAGGATTCTGAACATTAACAGGAACTCAGTTCCCTAAATCCAATGCCTCATATCTACGACTAAAGCTTCCCACTTCAATGGGAAAACAGCAGACACTGAGATTAAACAACCCCGTCCACAGGGAAGCAAACACGAACATGCTGATTTGGAAGATTCCTGGAGAGCTCCAGTTCCCAGGGGCCACGTCTAGATAAACAGAGAAATCTCACAGGCAGACATGGGAGAGAATATGCATCCAAGGGACTGAGTTCAACAACCAGGACAGACACGGGACAGGAGACAGCAGTGTGAGTGCGGCTGAGCTGGGAGGAGTGGAGACGATGGACCCTGAAGTCTCATCACCCAGGCTTGCCTCCTGTCCTCTCCACTGGGAATTTATGCATGTTGAAGGACTCTTCATTCTTCTAAGATTAAACTTTCATATCCACAACTGAAGACCCTCTGGTCCAGGAGTTCTCAACGTGTGGGTCGTGACCCTTCTTCAGGGGTTGAACAGTCCTTTCACAGGGGAAACATACTAGAGATACTGCCTATCAGAGATTATATTACAATTCACAACAGCAGTAAAATAACAGTTATGGAGGAGCAACCAAAATAATTGTATGGTTGGGGAGGGGGGGTCACCCCAACATGAAGAACTGTGTTAAAGGTTGCAGCCTTAGGAAGGCTGAGAACCACTGGTCTAATCAATAAAGGAGCCACATGCTGGGCCTGGCATACAAGGAATTCTCTGTATGCCAGCTGCGCTTGCAGCTGCTTCTGTACCGTTGCTGACTATTTCCACCCTCGCCAGGATTACCACAGTGCCCATCTACTCAAAGTATCCATTTAAAAGATGATGTTCCTGGAGCAAGGACATTCCCTTGGCAAAGAGCTGGCTTTTCCATGTGAGGACAAGTATCCTCATGGACAGAGAGAGAGAGAGAGAGAGAGAGAGAGAGAGAGAGAGAGAGAGAGAGAGAGAGAGAGAGACTATATCCTTTAAATCATAAGCAGGAACAAATCTTGACTTTGCTTCCAGCATGTGGATTCTGGGGATGGAACTCGGGTCATCAGACTTAGCAGCAATCACCTTTATTAGCTGAGCCCAGCCTTTAAGTTGCTTCTTGTTAGGTGCTTTGTCAGAGCAATGGAATAAGTAACTCAGACAAATGCTGGGACTTCTGACCGAGACTTTATAGAATTTCACAGTCATTTTGTCCCGGGAAGAAGCATGTACGACATGCACTCAGATAGGATTCTGAATGCTGTTCCCATGTTCCTTTATTTCCTCCCCACAGGTACTCTGATGTGACTGTCACCAACTCCATATTACAGATGGAGAAACAGAGGTGCAGGGGGAGCAAAGCACCTTGCAAGGGCACGTCCCTCAATATGTCAGGGCTCACTTAACTAAAAGAGCAAAGAGGTATCTATGGGGGTCAAATACAAAATTCTCAGCAGCAAACAGAATTTTGAAAGGGCAGTACCCCTTTAAATATTTTTCAAAATCATTTTCCTGTTTCACGTGGATACTCCAGAGCTATAAAAATCATCATGACTCCACTGACAAAATTACTGTTTTTCTTTGTGTTTTGCATTCTGAGGCCACCTACCTCATATCCTTGGGGCTGAATAGGTCTTTGAGGGTCTATTTGTTTAGATAGGCAATCGTCTTTCCAGAAGAAAGGCCAGCATGTCCACTCAGAGAATGGCTTGTTCAAAGGCAAGTATCATTTTGTGGCATCAGCTTCCAATTTAGGTTTTATCAGAGCCAACTCTGATGTGATGAGACAATTGGACAATGACAGAAATGTTGGAATAGAAATTACTGGCGTGAATTTTGGAGTTTCTTGGGTGGCAAAGGGGATTCATTTCTTTGGAGCAGGCTTCCTACGTGCAGGGTCATTCGGCCTTTCCGAGTGGATCCAGTCCCTGGTTCTCTGTGTGGCTCAAAGTTGGCTTAGCTACAAAGATAAAGGTTTTTACCGACCCTTAGATACTTCCTAACATACCCAATGCATGGTGACTTTAATATTGGGCTGGGAAGGGAAGAGAAACATGAGCCTTAGTTGCTGGTGGAACAGCAGTTGGAGAAAAATCCAGAGTGGCCTGGTTAGTCCTGCGAGGGATGGGAGCCTTACCATGTATATATGTCAAAAACAACACTTGGGGTGGGGGCTGTTGATACCATTAGCCTCCCCTGAAGGAGAAAATTACTCTTGTTTGATTTTTAGTTCCGTGACTTTGTCCTTGAAGCAGATGTTCAGAACCCCCACACATGAGCCGTTGCACGTGTGTGCCCCCTTCACGCACACACATGCACATAATAATAAAAACAGCAAAATTAGAAATTTACAAGGAGAAATCATAGCATATTTTTGTGCAACATTTAAAAAGGTTAACAAGGAAAACAAAGGACAAAGAATTAAGCATTTAAATAAGTGCGATATTTTCTGTGTGCTACCTAAAGTGATGTGTATCCTCAGCATGGTATTTAGAGAACCCTGCAGTAGGTTCCAGATCCTCTGGGTTCATATTTCTTTTTTAAATTATAAAAATGTGTGTGTGTGTCTGCCTGTCCGTACGTGTGCCATGTGGGTGCAGATAACCCGTGGAGGCCAGAAAGGTACATCAGGTCTCTTGGAAGTGGGTTTTCAGATGATTGAGTATTGCCAGGTGGGTTCAGAGAACCGAACCCAGTCCTCTAGAAAAGTAGCAAGCACCCTTAACCGCTAAACTATCTCCCCATCCCCTGAATTTGTATTTTTAAAAGCGTTTTGGAACGCTTAGGTTAGTTAGTGCAGGGAGCAGTCGAGAGGCCGAGAGAAAGCCCTAGAAGGTTGTCTCTGCAGCTACAGGCCACTGATGTGTCTGCTGGGTATTGAGAGAGCTGGAATGCCGGGCGATGGTGGCGCACGCCTTTAATCCCAGCACTCGGGGGAGGCAGAGGCAGGCGGATCTCTGTGAGTTCGAGACCAGCCTGGTCTACAGAGCTAGTTCCAGGACAGGCTCTAAAGCCACAGAGAAACCCTGTCTCGAAAAACCAAAA
>NW_026067953.1:5681112-5752151 GCF_014885135.2 Alexandromys fortis | reverse complement strand
GAGACAGGGTCTCTCAATCAAACCTAGAGCTCATTGATACTGTTAGTCTAACTAGCCAGCTTGTTCTCTTTCTCCTTACTCATGGAGACAGGGTCTCTCAATCAAACCTAGAGCTCATTGATACTGTTAGTCTAACTAGCCAGCTTGTTCTCTTTCTCCTTACTCATGGAGACAGGGTCTCTCAATCAAACCTAGAGCTCATTGATACTGTTAGTCTAACTAGCCAGCTTGCTCTCTTTCTCCTTACTCATGGAGACAGGTTCTCTCAATCAAACCTAGAGCTCATTGATACTGTTAGTCTAACTAGCCAGCTTGCTTGGAGGATGCCTTGTCTCTACTTTCCTTGGCTAGAATTACAGGTAGACCATTATGTCCACCCAGCAGCATATCCATATAAACATATACATACATACACCTCCACACATATACATGGGTTCTGGGGAATCCTAACTCTGCCCCCACACTCACGCCAGAGAGCTGCTTTAGCCACTTTGCCATCTCAGCCTCCCCTTAGTATTTGTTTTAAATAGAGCTACCAAAGCCCTATTGAATACTGGCCAAGCACTCCAATCAAATAGCCCAGACAGTTACCATTTCTGAAAGGTTCCCTAGGAAATCTTGAGATGTCCCCTTGGTCTGAGTGTAAGGGGACATCTGAGAAAAGGAAGGACTTTAGAGACCAGAGATCAGTGTGGGGACAAATAATGCTGACCATGGTTGCTCCCCTCTGGTAACAGGCATTGATCACGGTCCTTTCTGGCTCACACAAACATACTTTCCTGTGTACAATGAGCCCCAAACATCCCAAGGACTTTAAGATTGAAGATATGAGGTAACACACAATTCATTTATGTGCTGTCTCTAAAATGGGCAGGTTAAAGACGTATGAATTTCTAGGCAAAACTGTAAACCCTCCCCCCCACAAAAGTCTTTGGTGATGAAGCATCTTGTCCTCAGGTGTTGGATACCCTATAGTGCCATGGAACACAGACAATGGGAGGGGGGTGGGTGAGTCCCATCAGTTGATTTGAGATGAGACATTGGTTAAGAAGCAGGAAAAGGAAGCAAGGTAATCAACCTTCTCTACTCTGGTGTTTCCTCTGGTTCATGATAAGGCTAGAATCAGCTTTATTATTAAGAAAAGGGATCTGAGTCTTGTTTTGCCTGTTGTAGTCCAGATGAGCAACCACTGTGATCCCATATTACTGATTTCTCTGGCTGTCGGAGGACAAGGTTCACTGGAGAAGCCATACTGTCACTGGTGGGAGGGAGACGCAGCCCAGCTCTTCCAGTACCACACACACCAATGGATTCTGTTCAAACCCCTCATTCCTAGATCTTCTGTGAAAATATTTCAGCTCATTAAGAACAGGACATCTAAAAATCTAACACCTTATGAATCCCTCAATACTTATTAAAAATGATATTGATCTTCATGGTCCAGTCCCTGCATGATGTTGGCATCTCTGGGTATTCGACATTTCAGGCTAGAGATCAGTCTTCATCCCAGACACTTGAGTATTTTCCAAAATCAACATGGACACGGTCCAAGGAGACCTCAGAGATGCTATTTTTCTTCCACCACGATCTGTCATCTGCTCCCTGTGCAGGACTTGATGCATTCTTAATTACTGGCTGTTTCCTCTGAACTTGTCACTTCTCACCATTTCCGGTTGGTGGGTCTTAATTTCCCTATAGGGAAATCTTCAGCCTGCCACAGAGTTCATGATTTTCTGGATGTGTCTCACTAATTAAATACTCTAAGTAGAAAAAGCACTTGTGCCTACTGATATGGATGACCAGAAGGAAACCAACAAGAATGGAATAAAATCTCCATGCATCTTATCAGGAGAGCCCTGGCTACCCTGTGATTAAAGTGGAAGCAATTAGAAACAATATTATGTGGGAGGCTGACTGGGCAACCCTTTCTTGAGTTTTTGATCCAATGCCCGGTGATGAGATTGCACGTGTGTGTGTGTGTGTGTGTGTGTGTGTGTTTTATCAAACTTAGTGCTTAGACCAAGGGACAAGAAA
Source organism: Alexandromys fortis (assembly GCF_014885135.2). NCBI lineage: Eukaryota > Metazoa > Chordata > Mammalia > Rodentia > Cricetidae > Alexandromys > Alexandromys fortis. Next base: position 5,750,117 of record NW_026067953.1, on the reverse strand, counting down.
GAAGTCAAGCACAGTGATGAATGGCAGGTGCCACTCAGCCATGGACCATGGGACGCAGCAAGCAGCCCAAAGGGAGCATCCACGGTCCCTCCCGAGTAGTTAACTTCTGCAAATTTGAGCCTGGTATGACTAGATTTCCCATTTTCTCAAGAGAAGTTGGAAGACTGGTTTTTGATCTGGAATTTATTTCCTTAATATTTTAGCACATAGTCAACTTTCCCCAAACACTGAGGCTCCTGAGAGCTGGAGATGCTCATTGCACTCTATCTGCCTTCTGCCATCAGTGGCTTCAGCTTGGAATATTTACACCATAAGAACAGCTTGGCTCAGCCACACTCACTTTTCCTTTGAGATAGTTGTTAAACATTTGCCATTATTTTTTTAAAAAATAATCAGTGACCTAAATAATGCAAATTGTCTTTGGCTTAAGACCTGTTGGTTATAAATACTATTTTAAGCATGAAGCAAGAAGTTGTGTTAAAAACCACAGAGAAAAACTGCACATTCCCAAATCAGGATTTGCAACAAAGGGCACCCGTGCCACTAAAGCCATAGGACGGGTGGTGACCAGAGGGACCCCACCACTAACTGAGGATGAAGGGCAAGCCCCAAGGGCAGCTATTGGTCTCCTGCACTATAGAGTTCACATAGCCCTAGCACATGGAGTGGTGTCATAGCCCCACTTCTCTGAAGGCTGTGGCAACTCATACCCCAGTGGTGACCTCAAGACCTTGCAAGAGTCTGGAGTAACATCCGAGCCATCAGAAAAGGAGAGTATGTTAACGAAGTTGAGAAACAGGCACGTCCCAATGCCTTTCCAACTGTTACATGCCATAAGCATCCTTCAATAACCACACACAGCAGCCACAGTGGCGAGGCAGTTTCCCCTTCCTCTTCATACCCAGTCTAGCTTCATCCGGATTTCAATTCCTATTTCGGTGGGCCTTGGGCAACCAGGGCAGACCTATCTGTCAGAATTGTTTGTTGTTTTTAAGCAAATGGGAGCCCAGGATGAACTGAGCCACCCTCTGAAGTCACAGTTCCCAAACTATGGGAGAAATAAGTGACACATGATAGGTGCCTCATTGTGAAAACAGAAAGACAGGTCAAGCCTAGTAACCTCCATGAGTGTGAAGTGGGGGTGAGCATGGGAGATGAGGTCTCTGACATGGCTGTGAAGTGGGTGGAACAGATCTGTGATTTCCACAGGTGACAAAATGACACACACTGGGAGCTAGGCAGAGGCTAGCGACCACAAAGAGCGGGATGATATTCCCATCCAAATTCACCACATGCCTACAGCCCTGTCCTCAAATGAAGAGCCCGAGAGTAGCTGATCACACAGTAGGGACTCAATAGATTCCAGATGAACCAAACAGAACTTTATATTTGACATGAGGTGGGAGCTGGTTATGGGAAACAAGAAGGGACAAACCCCCATGAGGGTTACCCAGACACTTATATTCTAGTCAGGCGTGGTGGCACATGCCTATAATCCCAGCACTCGGGAGGCTAAGGCAGGAGATTATCTCAAATTTGAGGCTAGTCTGGGTTGTACAGCAAGGTTCTCTCTCAAATAATAATTCTTCCACAATATCAAATGCAAACCCAGTGGTGGAAACCACAAAGAAGCAGGGTCCTGGTTTTATTTCCATTTCCTCCAGAACTTTGGCAGTCTCAGGCCCTGACTACCGTGCTCTGTGTATATTGGGATGAATGAGGTTTGAGCCACAGCACCACCACTTACTAGCCATGTGACTTGGGACAACTTATCTACTAACCATGCTTCAGTTTTCCCACACAATTGGGGCAAAAATAGTCTTTAGTCACAGGAGAAAGGATTCATTTTGAACTTTTCAAGATAGGACTTCATGTAGCCTTGGCAAGTCTTAAAACTCTGTAGGTTGAGGATGACCTTGAACTTCTGAGCCTCCTGCTTCTACCTCCCAGGTCCTGGACTGACAAGCATATGCTACCAGGGTAATGTGGTAGAAGGAATTGAGCCCAGGACTTTGTGCGGACTAGGTAAGCACTCAACCAGCTGAGCTACAACCTCAGCCCAAGGAAGAAAAACTATACAACTTGCTACAGCCCCAAGGAAGAGCAAGAATACAGCACATGTTGACTGCAAGAACAAGATTCTTTCAAGTTCATTATGAGAACAGTACCTCAGACTTCCCTTAGTCCTGCTGCAGCCTGCTGCAGAAGTTCCTCCTTCTAGTCCACTTCCATACCCTAGAGACTCAGGCTCTTGTTGAAGATATATGGTCCCCCTGGTAGTCCCTTTCCAGTCTTTCCTTCTAGCCAATCTTCAGTCCTTTGTGACTCTGCTGACCTGAAGAACTGCAGAACTGTTCTCCCAGGGACCTACATCTGCCACACTAGGCTGAGATTCAAGTAGGGAACCTTCATCTCTCTTCTTATCTCTCTTTCCAGTCTCACTAGATTCACTCCCAGCCCTGCTGCAGCAAACCTGCCTTCCCGTCTACCTCCATTCTCTTGGGATGAGGCCTCTTGGTGACCCAGGGCCCCCCAGTTATTCTTCACAGCCATTCTCAGCCTTTTCTTCAAGCCTATCTCCATTCTTTGTGACTCCCTGGTGAGCTACAGCTCATCTACAAGCGACCCCACACCCACTACTTAGCTGGAACTAGAACAGCTCTCTACCAGGGATCTACCATATCTGGCCAGGAACCAAAGTGGGTAACAACAATCAAAGAATGGACCACCCACCCAAAAAAGATAGGTTCAGATGTCTAGACAAAGAAACACTTCAAATGTTACCATTTAAAACACTTAGATCCCAGTGCAAAAAATAACCCAAACCAAACCAAACCAAACCAAACAAACAAACAAACAAACAAAAAACAAAAACAAAAACAAAACCAACCAACCAAACAAACAAAAACCAAAAAACATGAACAATTAAGATAATATGCCTTCTCTAGAAACTGGCAACTCTAGGCCCCAAGAAAGGCAGCTGGTGTACAAGATCAGGACTTCAAAATAGCAATTATGAATATATTTTAAAGATCTAAGTTTATAAATAGATATCTTAATAAAGACCTTGAAAACACAAACGGGAGAGTAAAATAAAAACAATTCTAGACACTAAAGCAGAATTTAACAAAGAAATAGAATCACTAAAGAAAATCCAAACTGAAATAAAACCAGAAATAAAAATCTCAGAATGTCAAACAAAAACCTCAGCGGTAAGCCTCACTAACAGATTAAAAGACATGAATGAGGGCTGGAGAGATGGCTCAGAGGTTAAGAGCATTGCCTACTCTTCCAAAGGTCCTGAGTTCAATTCCCAGCAATTACATGGTGGCTCACAACCATCTGTAATGAGGTCTGGTGCCCTCTTCTGGCCTGCAGGCATACACACAGACAGAATATTGTATACATAATAAATGAATATTTTTAAAAAAGACATGAAAAAGAGAATTTCAGATCTTGAAAACAAGGTAGAAGAAATGGATAGCTCAGTCAAAGGAATTATAAAACCTAAAAATTCAAGGCATAAAACAAGCAGGAAATCTGGGACACTATGTAAAGACCAGAGCTATGAATGGTAGGGATATAGAAAAGAGAATACACTCAAGTCAAAGACACAAACAACACTTTTAACAGAATAATAGGAAATTTCCCCAATCTAAAGAGAAAGAGATACTTATCAAAGTACAACACTAAATGAAAGAACAAAGAAAGGCTATCAAGAACTGCAAGGGAAAACGATGAAGTGACTTAAAAAGACAGGTCCACCTGACTTTCAAGGGAGACTCTGAAAGCCAGAGGACTTGGATGAATGCCCTAAAAACTTTAAAAGACCACAGATGCCAGTCCAGACTACTAGTCCCAGAAATATTATCGATTTTTCTAGACAAATAAGAGCCAGAGCAAGCCTGAGGCAGTGAACTCCGTAGGAGCAAGACTGAGCCAGCAACTTAGTCAGAACAGGTATGAGGCAGTGAACTCCAAAAGAGGAGGACTGAGACAGCAACCTGTGCCTGGACAGGCCTGGGACAGTGAACTCCATGAGAGCAGGAGCAGATCCAGACCAGGGTTGTTTGCAAAAGCAGGACTGGACCAGAAACCTAGGCCGGAACAGGCCTGAGGCAGCGAGCTCCAGGAGAGCAGGAGCAGATCCAGACCAGGGTTGTTTGCAAAAGCAGGACTGGACCAGAAACCTAGGCCGGAACAGGCCTGAGGCAGCAAGCTCCATGGGAGGAGGAGTGGATACAGACCAGGGACATTTACAGAAACAGGTCTGAGCTGACAACATAGGCCAGAGCAGGCCTGAGACAGCACAGTCCACAAGAGCAGAGCAAAGTCTGGGACTGCTGAGCAATCTCCAGGAACAAGGAAAACCAACAGGGTAACTAGAACTGTGGCACTGACTGTATGATGATGAACAACCATCTGAGCTTTGGATTTGCTAGTACCTAGAAGATTAATCACCAGAATCACAGACAGCCCCAACCACACCAGTTAGAGGAAAAGATGGGTAGACAAGGTAAGAACACACTCAACACCACAAAGAGCAACTCAACACCAGTGAAATCTGGAGACCATACAACAGCAAGACTTTAACAACCAAATATAGATGAAGCAGAAGAAAATGACCTAAAAATAACTCCAGGAGAATGTTTGAAACTTTTAAAGAGGAAATGAGAAATTCCCTCAAAGACATGGAGGAAAAGACAAACAAAAAATTAGAAGACATCAGCAAATCCCTTAAAGAAAACCAAGAAAAAGCAATCAAATATATGAAAGAAACTATTCAAGACTTGAAAACTGAAATAGAGACAATAAAGAAAACACGAGCTGAGCTGAGGGAATTATAGAAACAGAAATCATGAGAAAAAGATCAGGACCCATAAACGTAAGCATGAATAGCAAATTACAAGAGATGGAAGAGAGAATCTCAAGCGCTGAAGATACAATAGAGGAAATAGTCTCACCAGTCAAAGGAAACATTAAATCTAACAAAAGCTTAACCCAAAATATGGGACACCATGAAAAGACCAAACCTAAGAATAATAGGTATAGAAGAAGGTGAAGAAATTCAACTCAAAAGAACAGAAAATATATTTAACAAAATCATAAGAGAAAACTTTCCCAACCTAAAGAAAAATATGCCTACGAAGATACAAGCTTACAGAACACCAAACAGATTGGATCAAAAAAAAAAAAGTCCCCTCGCCACATAATAATCAAAACACTAAACATACAGATAAAGAATATTAAGGACTGCAAAGGAAAAATGCCAAATAACATATAAAGGCAGACCTGTCAGAATTACATCTGACTTCTCAGTGGAGAAAATGAAAGCCAGAAGGTCCTGGTGAAGTGTTATGCAGACATTAAGAGACCATGGATGCCATCCCAGACTACTATACCCAGCAAAACTTTCAATCACCAAAGAAGGACAAAACAAGATGTTCCATGAAAAAAACCAGATTTAACCAATACCTAGCCACAAACCTAGCTCTACACAAAGTACTAGAAGGAAAACTCCAACCCAAAAAAGTTGACTACATCAACAAAAACACAGACAATAGATGATCTCACAGCAGCAAAGCCCAAAGAAGGGGAAAACACACAAAATAACATCACCAACAACAAAAACTAAATTAACAGGAGATAGCAATCACTGGTCATTAATATCCTTTAATATAAATGGACTCAACTCACCTATAAAAAGATATAGGCTAAGAGATTGGATATGAAAACAGAATCTATCCTTCTTCTACATACAAGAACACAACTCAACCTCAAAGACAGACATCACCTCAGAGTAAAGGGTTGGGAAAAAGTTTCCAATTAAGTGGTCCTAAGAAACAAGCTGGTGTAGGTATTCAATATATCTAAAAATAGACTTCAAACTAAAATCAATCCAAAGAGACAAAGAAGGACATTTCATATTAGTCATAGGAAAAAATCCATCAAGAAATTTCAATACTGAACATCTATCCCCCAAATATAAGGGAACCCTCATATGTAAAAGAAATACTTCTAAAGCCTAAATCACATATTAAACCCCATATACTAATAGTGGGAGACTTCAACACCCCACTGTCACCACTGGGCAGGTTACTCGGGCAAAAAATTAACAGAGAAATAAAAAAACTAACAGATATTATGACTCGAAAGGACTTAACAGACATATGTAGAACATTCAAACATAAAAGAATATACCTTCTTCTCAGCACCTCATGGATCCTTCTCAAAAATTAATCACAAACTTGGTAACAAAACAAATAGAAAAAATGGAATAATCTCATGGACCTTATCAGATTACCATGGCTTAAAGCTATAATTCAACAAAAACACTAATTCCAGAAAGCCCACAAACACATGAAAATTAAACAATGCTCACCTGAATCATCAATGGGTCAAGAAAGAAATAAATGGAGAAATCAAAGACTTCCAAAAATTCAATGACAATGACCACACAACATACCCAAATTTATTGGACACAATGAAAGCAGTGTTAAGAGGACAGTTCATAGCACTAAATGCCTACATAAAAAGGCTAGAAAAATTCCACACTAGTGAATTAACAGAACATTTGAAAACTTTAGAACAAAAAGAAGCAAACTCACCCAAGAGAACTAGGTGGCAGGAAATAATCAAATTGGGACCTGGAATCAACAAAATAGAAACAAAGAAAACAATACAAAGAATCAATGAGACAAAAAGTTGGTTCTTCAAGAAAATCAACAAAATAGACAAACCTTTATCCAAACTAACCAAAAGGCAGAGAGAGAATATCCAAATTAACAAAATCACAAATGAAAAAGGGGGCATAACAACAGATATGGAAGAAATCCAGAGAACCATCAAGTCATATTTTGAAAACTTGTAATACACAAAATTGGAAAACTTAAAGGAAATGGACAACTTTCTGGATAAATATCACTTACCAAAATTGAATCAAGACCAGATAAGCAAATTAAACAGACCTATAACTGCTGAAGAAATAGAAACAGTCATCAAAAGTCTCCCAACCAAAAAAAGCCCAGGACCAGATGGTTTCAGCTCAGAATTCTACAAGATTTTCAAAGAAGAACTAATACTAATACTCCTCAAATTATTCCACACAATAGAAACAGAAGGAACATTGGCAAACTCTTTTTATGAGGCTACAAGTATCCCGATACCCAAACCACATAAAGACAATAGTAAGAAAGAGAATTACAGGCTAATCTCACTCATGAACATTGATGCACAAACACTAAATAAAATACTGGCAATAGAATCCAAGAACATATCAGAATTATCATCCACCATGATCAAGTTGCCTTCGTCCCAGAGATGCAGGGATGGTTCAACATACGAAAATCTGTCAATGTAATACACCATATAAACAAACTGAAAAATAAAATTCACATGATAATCTCATTAGAAGCTTAAAAAGCTTTCAATAAACTATAACATCCCTTCATGATAAAGGTCTTGGAGAGAGCAGGGATACAAGAAACATACCTAAACACAATAAAGCAAGCCAACAGCCAACATCAAACTAAATGGAGAGAAACTGCCTGTGATACCACTGAAATCAGGAACAAGACAAAGTTGTCCACTCTCTCCATGTCTATTCAATATAGTTCTTGAGGTCCTAGCTAGAGCAACAAGACAACAAAAGGAGGTCAAAGGGATACAAATTGGAAAAGAAGAAGTCAAACTCTCACTATTTGCTGATGACATGATAGTATACATAAGAGACCCCAAAATTCTACCAAGGAACTTCTACAACTCATAAACACCTTCAGTAATGTAGCAGGATACAAGATTAACTCAAAAAAGTTGCCTTCCTTTACACAGATGTAAATGGGCTGAGACAGAAATCAGAGAAATATCACCCTTTACAAGAGCCAAAAATAGCATAAAATATCTAGGAGTAACTCTAACCAAAAAACTGGAAGACTTGTATGACAAGAACTTTAAATCTTTGAAGAAAGAAATTAAAAAAGACAACAGAAAGTGGAAAGAACTCCCATGCTCTAGGATAGGTAGAATTAACATAGAAAAATGGCAGTCTTACCAAAAGCAATCTACAGATTCAATGCAATGCCCAGCAAAATTCTTCACAGACCTCGAAAGAACAGTACTCAACTTCATATGGAAAAACAAAAAACCCAGGATAGCCAAAACAATCCTGTACAATAAAAGAACTTCTGGAGGCACCACAATCCCTGATTTCAAATTCTAGTACAGAGCTACAGTATTGAAAACATCATGGTATTGGCATAAAAACAGACAGGAGGGCCAATGAAATCAAATTGAAGACCCAGATATTAACCCACACACCTTTGAACACCCGATTTTTGACAAAGAAACAAAAAAAATCAAATGGAAAAAAGAAAGCATATTTAACAAATGGTGCTGGCATACCTGGATATCAACATGTAGAAGAATGAAAATAGATCCATATCTACCACCATGCACAAAACTCAAGTCCAAATGGATCAAAGACCTCAACATAAAGCCAGCCACACTGAATCTCATAGAAGAGAAAGTGGGAAGTACAATTGAATGCATTGGCACAGGGAACCACTTCCTAAATATAACCTCAGCCGCACAGACACTGAGAGAAACAATTAATAAACGGGACCTCCTGAAACTGAAAAGCTTCTATAAAGCAAAGGACATGGTTAACAAGGCAAAATGACAGCCTACAGAATGGGAAAAGATCTTCACCAACCCCACATCAGACAGAGGTCTGATCTCCAAAATGTACAAAGAACTCAAGAAATTGGTTATCAAAAGAACAAATAATCCAATAAACAATGGAGAACAGACCTAAACAGAGAACTCTCAACAGAGGAATCTAAAACAGCTGAAAGACACTTAAGGAAATGTTCAACATCTTTAGTCATCAGAGAAATGCAAATCAAAACACTCTGATATTCCATCTTATACCTGTAAGAATGGCCAATATAAAAAACACTGAGGACACCTTATGCTGGAGTTTGTGGGGTAAAGGGAACTCTCCTGCATTGCTGGTGGGAATGCAAGCTGGTACATCCCTTTTGATGTCAGTGTAGTGATTTCTCAGAAAATTAGGACACCGCCTTCCTCAAGACCTAGTAATACCACTTTGGGTATATATCCAAAGGATGTTCAACTGTGTGCTCAACTATGTTCATAGCAGTATTGTTTGTCATAGCCAGAACCTGGAAACAACCTAAATGCCCTTCAACCAAAGAATGAATAAGAAGAATATGGCACATATACAGTATGGAGTATTACACAGCAGAAAAAAATAATGACATCTTGATATTTTCAGGCAAATGGATGGAGCTAGAAAACATCATATTGAGTAGGGTAACCCAGACCCAGAAAGACAAATATCATATGTACTCACTCATAAGTGGTTTTTAAACACAAAGCAAAGAAAGCCAGCCTACAGTTCATAATCCCAGAGAACCTAGACAACAATGAGGACCCTAAGAGAGACATATATGGATCTAATCTACATGGGAAGTAAAAAAAGACATGATCTCTTGAGTAAACTGGGAGCATGGAGATTATGGGAGAGGGTTGAAAAGGAGTGGAGAGAAAGGGAGCAGAGCAGAGAAAAAATGTAGAGCTAAATAAAATCAATAAAAAAGAAATTTCACATCATTGAAATGACAAATGAATAGTTTCTTAAGGGAGGCTCTAAGTTTTATTGCTCATTTCATTTAAAAGTAACAAAGCAAAACAAAAATCCAAGTAAACAGAACAACAGAATTCATACCAAACTGTCACAGGTAGCTATGCTAGGCTTGCATTTTTGATGGGTTGTGGTAGGACAGTGACACAAATTCTGGCCCTAAATTCAAGGCACATTGACCCTTGGCTCAACTGCATACTTGCTAGGTTACAACAAGCAACTTATTTAACCTCCCTCAGCCTCAATTTCTTCAGTGTCTGAACAGAAATAGTAATGAGGTTAATAAAACTTACTTCTATCTATATCTAGGAATTATGTGGAAGTGATGTATGTATGCAATAAAAATAATTCTATGGGATTTTTTTTTTTTTAAAAAAGAAAATAGGACCCATCTTTTTGCTGCATCAAAGGAACACATCTCACCAATAAGGACAGAAATCACTTCAGGGTAAAAGAATGGAAAAAGATATTCCAAGCAAATGGAAACAAGAAGCAAGGTATAGACATCTAATATCTAGAAAACTAGACTTCAAACTTAAACTAATCAGGAGATAGAGAAGGATACTACATACCCATTCAAAGAGAAATCCACCAAGACGATATTCCAATTTAAACATCTATGTACTAAACATAAGGGCATGTAACATCATAAAAGAAACACTACTACTAAATTACATATTTACCCTAATACAGTGAGAGTGAAGACTTCAATACTCCATTCTCGCCAACAGACAGGTCATCCGGACAAACACTAAGTGGAGAAATGCTGGAGATAATGACGTAAGTCAAGGCCCTAACTGCCATATACAGAATATCCCACCCCAACACTAAAGATACACTGCTTTTCTCCATTGAACTTCCTCCAAAACTGACATATAGTCAGACACAAAGCACATCTCAACAGATATTTTACAAATTTAAATAATGCTCTGTCTCTTGTCTGACCATCATGGATTTTTTAAAAACAAAAAACCTGGAAATCAACAAAAATAGCAGAAAATATACAAACGCACAGACACTGAACAGCTCACTAGTGAATGGAAATTCAGACAGAACTCAAGATGGAAATTTAAACATTTTTAGGATTGAATGAAAACATAACATACCCAAACCTATTGAACACAGTGAAGAATGTACTAAGAGCAAGTTCATAGCCCTAAGTGCCTACATTACAGAACAAAACAACACAAAATACCCCCAAACCTGGAGAAATTTTATACAAATAACTTAACAACACACTGGAGAGCTCTAGAAAACAAGAAGAAATAACACTGAAAAGAGTAGATGGGAAGAAAAAACTCAGAGCTAAAATCAATAAAGAGAAACAAATGAACAAACAATCAAAAAGCTATACAAAGCATCAATGAAATGAAGAGTTGGTTCTTTGAGAGAAGGAACAAAATTGACCAGTCTTTAGACAAATCAACCAAAAGACGTGGAAAGAGTATCCAAACTGACAAAATTAGAGATGAAAAGGGGGGCATTAGGATAGAAACAGATATTTAAGATAGTCATAATGAAATATTTTAAAAATCTGTATGCCACCATACAAAAGCCCTCAGCCAACCTCATTTTAAATAAAGAGAAATTCAAAGCATTTCTTCTAACATCAGGAACACGACAAGAATGTTCATTCTCTCTATACTTAATAAAGTACTTGAAGTCTTTGCTAGAACAATAAAACAATTGAGGGATATCAAGGAGATTCACACAGGAAAGGAAGAAGTCAAAGTATCCTTATTTACAGACGATATGATTTTATACATAAAAGTTCCCAAAGATTCCACTAGGAAACATCTACAGCTGATAAACACCTTTATCCGAGTAGCAGAATTAACACACAAAATCTAAACACAAAAATTGGTAGCCTTCCTTTATAACAAATGACAAACATCCTGATAAATAAATCAAGGAAACAGTGCTTTTCACAAGAGTCTAAAAACAACAGCAACTTAGGATTACTTTAACCAAGCAAATGATTTGTATAGTAAAAAAATCTTGCAACTGAAGAAGTTGTAGAAGACACCAGAACAGAAGATGGAATGATTTCCCATGCTTGTGAATTGATAGTTTTTACTATAGCAAACATGCCCATCCTACCAAAGGCAATCTACAGATTCAATACAATTCCCATCAAAATTTTTTACAAATTTGAAAAACAATAAACTTCATATGGAAACACAAAAATTATTCAGGATAGTAAAAAAAAACTCAAATAACAAAAGAACTGCTACAGGCATCACCATTTCAAATTTCAAGGTGTATTAAAGAACTCTTATAATAGAACAGCATGGCATTGGCATAACATCATTCATAAAACTCAGCACTAAATAGACCAGACACCCTGAATCTGATAGGAAAGAAAGTAGGGAGTAGACTAGAACTGATTGGCACACACAGGAAAGGGCTTTCTGAACAGGACACTGGTGGCACAGGCACTAAAACCGACCATTAATGAATGGGATCTTATGAAGCTGAAAACTTTTGTGCCACAAGGGACACCACCATTTGAGTAAGCAGCAACCTAAAGAGCAGAAAAGGTCTTTACCAATTATCTATCTGATAAAGGACTATTATCTAGTGATGTGGGATTCCCCTCTGTATGCTGTGAATACCATTGGTTAATAAAGAAACTGTCTTGGGACTGCACAGGGAATAGAGGTAGGTGGGGAAAACGAAACTGAATGCTGGGAGAAAGGAGGCAGAGTAAGAAAGAAGCCATGTAGCCCCTCCAGAGACAGATGACAGAACTTTAGTGATAAGCCACAGCCATGTGGTGATACACAGATGAATAGAAATGGGTTAAATTAATATGTAAGAGTTAGCCAACAAGAAGCTAGAGCTAAGGGGCCAAGCAGTCATTTAATTAATATAGCTTCTGTGTGATTGTTTTGGGGCTAAGCATTAGGGAACTAACTAGTGGCCTCCTTACAACAATCTAGAATACATAAAGAACCAGTGGTGGTACAAACCTTTATTCCCAGCACTCAGGAGGCAAAGTAGGTGGATCTACGTGAATCTGAGGCTATCCTGGTCTACAAAGCAAGTTCCAGAATAGTCAGGACTATAAATAGAAACCCTGTCTCAAAAAAACCCCAAAAGCCAAAGAACAAAAAACACAAAATAACAACAACCAAATAAAATATATAGAGAACCAAAAAAAAAAAAACCCTCAAAAACCACACACAAAAAACCTTGAACATCAAGAAAAAAAAACCAGTTAAAAATGGGACATAGAACTATACAGAATTCTCAAAAGATGAAATGTAAATCACTGAGAAATACTAAAAAAAAAAGGTTCAATATCCTTACTCATCAGGGAAATGTGAATTAAAACTACTTTGAGATTTCATCTTACTGCATCAGAATGGCCAAGACCAGTATAACAAATGGCAGCACAATGACGGGGACACAAGTTTGCTAGTGGGCACGCAAGCTTGTGCAGTCACTATGGAAATCAGTGTGTTGCTTCCTCAAAAAACTGAAAATAGATCTACCACAAGAGCCTGCTAGAAAACTCTTAGACATTAACCCCAAGGAATCTACATCTTACTACAGAGATACTTGATTATCCACATTCATTGCTGCTCTGTTCATAATAGCCAGAAATTGGAAGCAACCTAGATGTCTGTCAACTGATGAGTGGATAATAAAAAGTGGTACATTTGCACAATGGAATATTGTTCAGCTATTAAGAAAAATGGAATTATAAAGTTAGTGGATAAATGGATGGAGCTAGAAACAATCATCCTGAGTGACGTAACCTGCACAGGTTCAAACCAGACAAAGTCCTGGCACTGGGACAGAAAAGTGGACACAAAGTCCCACCTCTAACTAGGAATCTATCTGTAATGATACCTGCTGAGAAAGGAAAAAAAAATCAGTGTTCTCCAATTGAGTGTCTGTGGGTATATCATCCACACTCTAGAGAAGGCCAACCATGTCCAGGAGTAGTTTATCAACATAAAACAACTCCATGTATTGTCTTTTGTAATGTGTGTGTGTGTGTGTTGCACTTGCTATCTCTTTCTTTTCTTCTTTTTGTCTTATTGATATAAATATATGTTGCATTTATTTTTAAAGAAAAATTAAAGTTACAAAAGTCATGTCTAAATATTATAATAATGAGTAGCACCTGCATATATATTTAGAATAATGTTGTGAGGAGAGCGGCGGGGCTGCATCCCGCCACCCAGCTAGCTTTATACCCGAAATAATTACACGGAAACTGTATTCTTTTAAACACTGCCTGGCCCATTAGTTCCAGCCTCTTATTGGCTAGCTCTTACATATTGATCTAACCCATTTCTAATATTCTGTGTAGCCCACGAGGTGGCTTACCAGGGAAGATCTTAACCTGCATCTGTCTGGAGTGGGAGAATCATGGTGACTCACTGACTCGGATTCTTCCTCCCAGCATTCTGTTCTGTTTACTCCACCTACCTAATTTTCTGTCCTATCAGGGCCAAGCAGTTTTGTTTATTAATTAACCAATGAAAGCAACAGATAAATACAAGACCCACCTCCATCAGAATAACAATAAAATGTGACTTAGAGAGCTATCACAGTGGCAAGTGATTAGAAATTCCTGGACATTCCTACTGTGACTGTGGAACTCACTTGACCTCAGAAAGAGAGAACTATAGGAAAAACACTCGTCAACTCATGATCTAGTATTATCCAGATACCTTCAGCCAATATCCTTTAAGATTACCAGCCCACTTGGGCGTGGTCTCTTTTGCTTTAAAAGGCAGTGGTAGCCCTGCTCTCCCTCTCTTGTTTCCAACTCTGCTTCCAGCTACTAGACTCTGTTCCTGGTCATGCAGAGGGCTGTTGTCTAGGACAGTGATCTGTAAGTTTTCCCCTTAAATAAATAACCCTTTTATCAATCGTAATTCCAAACTGGTGTGGGATTATTTTGTCTACACAGCCTCGTGATGATACACAGAAAAGGGTTAATTAAGACGTAATAGTTAGCTAGAAATATGCCTACGCTATTGGTCAGTGTTATAATTAATAGAGTTTCTATGTGATTATGTTGGGTCTGGGTGGCTGGGAAATGAATGAGCAGTCTCCACCTACATTAAGGATAAAATACTTGCAAAGAAATTAGCCAAGATAGTGTAAATCTCACATCCTGAAAACTATTAAACATTTTTTTTTTAAAAAAGATCTAAAAAAGAGGGAGGCAGCTCACGGTCATAGATCGGAAAACTTCACATTGGTGAGTGGCAGGTGATATTCCCAAGCTGGCCTACAGACTCAACACAGATTCTCTCTGCAGAAAGGGACAAGGTGATCTCATCATTCTCATGGATGTTTAAGGAACCAAGAAAAGCTAAGAATACTCTTGAAAAACAAGAACGGTGTTGGAGGACTCACCCTTGTTGATTGCATAATGTGCTGCAAAGCCTCCATCCCCAACGCTGGCATAGAGAGAGACTTAGAAGTTGATAGAATGGCCTATGCAAGTATTAACACAGAACCGGCCAGCGACCTGAAGGCAGGAGCAAATGCAAGTCGCTGGAAGAAAGCAGGCACAATTCTCCATGACGTTTTAGACAATGACTGCTTAAGCAACACTAAAAGCATATATGACAAAAGGAAAAAGTAGCGGCTGCAAAGATGGCTCTGCCATTAAGAGTACTGACTGCTCTTACAGAGAACCCAGGTCCCATTCCTAGCGCCCACTAATGACGCCAGTTCTGAGGGTATCCAGCTCCCCCTTCTGGACTCCACAGGCACTGCAATCAGGTGGAGCTGGCAAAAACCCTGCCCATACGCATACAATAAAAATAATAAAGGAAAAATTTTAAAAGAAACACACACACACAAACTATACAGGTGACCATTGAAGCACAAAATGTTTCTTAACATTGCTTGTCGTTACGGAATGCCAATCAAATCTACAGTAAGATTCCATCTCAATCCTCTATGTGGTCATGAAGAAGACGGACATTGGGAGTCTTGGTGATAATGCAGAGGATGAAGACGTACTGCCAGACTGGTGGCCTCCTGGAACTCTGGTCCAGCTATGGACCTTGGCACTTCTTGTGTTAAAGTGCACATTTCAGTGTGTCTCTGTCATTGCTGTCAGCAGCAGGCAACCCCGTGCTGCCGGAAACTGTTTTTCTTGTCATTCTCTCTCCTTTGTAGTGACAAGCGAAAAGAAACAGCACCACAGGCAATGGAAGGCAGCCGTTCCACCTGAAGCTGAGGTGTCTGTGCAGGCGGAAGCACAGGAGAGGCACTGGGCTCAGGCGCAAAAGCAGCAGATATGTGTGCGGCTGTTGTCTTTTTCTCTCACCGCACTCGGTGAGAAATGGGGCATTATTTCCAGACTGCACAGGAAAAGTTACTTTCATGAAGGTTCATTTTCTTGCCTCCACTTTCCATTTGAAAGCAGAAGCAAAGCTTGAGACAGACTCGGTGATGCTTAGTAAAAGCCCAGCAAAGCCCACACGTGTGGAGGCACGGGAAAGGAACTAGAGGCAAGATGGAGTTGTGGAGAAAGAAAAGTTCTTGCTGGGATGGGAGGGGGTGCCTGCAGTCCCAGCACTTGGGAGACCAAGGCAGGATGTGAGTCTGAGGCTAGCCTGGAGCACATACTAAGCTCCAAGAGCCTGGACTACAGAGTAAGATTCTGTCTCAAAAACTAAGAAGGGAAGGAAAGAAGGGAGAGTGGGAAGGAAAGAGGAAGAGAGGAAGGAAGGAAGGAAAAAAGGAAAGATTAAGGAAGGAAAGGAAAGAGAGAAGGAAGGGATGAAGGAAATAGGAAGGAAGGAAGGAAGGGAGGGAGGGGAGAAGGAAGGAAATAGGAAGGAAGGAAGGAAGGAAGGAAGGAAGGAAGGAAGGAAGGAAGGAAGGAAAGTCCTAGTTGGACCTGATGGCAAAAGACTATAATCCCAGCTACTCATGAGGCTAAGGTAGGAAAACCTCAAGCTGAAGGCCAGCCTAGGCTACAGAGTTAGTTTAGGTGCCGCCTGAGCAACTTTGCAAGACTATGCCTCACAATAAAGGAAAAGAAAGGACTGGGAATACAGCTCAGTGAACGGAAGGAGGAAGAAGAGGAGGTTGGGAGAAGGAAACAGAGGGGTAATGGGGAGAAGGGTCCTCAAGAGCAGCAGTAGAAGGTCAGACAAGGGTGGACGCTCGGCTGTTAGAGACGAGGATACCTGGAAGGTTTGGGGATGCTTTTCCTGAAGAACGCGAGCCAGTGACGGGGAGGTTGGAAGCTGGGGGTAGTGGTGTTGGACCCAAGGTCAAAGGGTTCTATGTGGTCCAGAAAAGACATCTCAGCTTTATTTACGACCATGAAGAATGGTGGTAGAGGGGGCTTTTGGCCTCAGGTAGTCTTGATCATACTTAGAATGACCAAAAGAACTACTCCTCTACTAGAGTAGAAAATCAACACTGAAAGAACACCTCCCCCCCCAAAAAAAAACCCAAAACAAAAACCAAACAATCAAAAAAACAAACCAGGGATGGAGAGAATGAAGGGGGGCAGCAGAGAGGAGACCAAATGGTAAATGTGCAAACTTTTCATACACATGGAAAAAGTTAAAAATAACAGTACGAAAACACACTAAGTGGTTACTTAAATCAAAACCACTGATAACCCCACTAGAGCAATGGTCCACGGGTCCACAAGCAGTTCTCCTATGACGCAGTATTTCAGCTCCATGGGCCATTAGCACATAAAGCATGAAGAGGGGAACAAAGTTAACCCTGACGAAGGCAAGCAAAGTCATCAAATGATGGAGTTACAAAAAAATTTTGATGACTTTATGTGCCCTGAAACACAGTAAAATGTTGTCTTTGATGTGATTATGGGAATTAAAGCCTGATTTGGCGGGGGGGGGGGAAAAGGAGAACCAGAATGACCACTGGAGAGGAAAAAAGGAAGGGGGGGGGGTGGGGGGCGGGGGGGGGGGGGGGGGGGGGGGGGACAGGGGGGTCCATCTTCTTTCCAGCTCCAGGAATCTGTGACACAAGTGGAAAACTGGCTCAAATATATACAGGCTCCATGACACAAAGAAACAGTCAAAGAAGAAAACAGAGAATTGTACAACATGCACATTCTCAGATCGTTATGTGATAATTTTAGCAATAAATCAAAGCATAATTATAGTGCCAACCTCACAGAAACTTTAAAAAGCAATCTTTCTGAATAACATTTGAAATGAGTTAAACAGCTACATAGAGAATGGGCGAGAATATTTATCTTAGCCATGGAAAGGATGTGAATTAGGAAAAATACCCTGTCAATCAAATTAGTATTTTTTCTACACCCCCCCCAATCAAGACAGTAAGAAGGTAGTTGAGTAAGATAAACATTCATCCAATTGATTTATTCTCTCTCTCTCTCTCTCTCTCTCTCTCTCTCTCTCACACACACACACACACACATCAGAGAGAGAGAGAGAGAGAGAGAGAGAGAGAGAGAGAGAGAGAGAGAGAAGCTTCCTGTCATCCCATCACAAAGGAAGAGAGCCCTAAGCCCCGAGGAATGACCTTAGCATAGCATAGAGTACTCCATGAACTCCTCAGAACAGTTTGAAAACCACTTCAGCGGTCAGTGGGTTGGCTCAGCATCACTGTGTTATTTAGCAGCTGCTTAATCCAAGACACAGAAAACCTAGGTACCAAGGTACCAATGTGCTAAGAGCTAACAGGAAAGGTCAGTGACTTTGGGATCTGGTGGAGACAGTGTACAGACATGGTCAACCATCATGGGCATCAGGAAGATGTTTAGTTGGCAAGGACTGTGAAACATGATGCCCGGAAGTGCCAGTATTCATCTACGTGGTAGGTTTCACTCAAACCTTGCCTTGTACCAACAGACACTGGTGAATCATAAACCTTCCTGAAGTCTGCCAGGCAGACTGTCTGTATTATTTTAGGGCCTCTAAAAACCACCACAACTGAGGAAAAGGGGTGCAGTGTCTAACTGGGGGCCAATTATTCCTACAAAAAGGGCCTCAAAGGAAGAAAAGGCATAGGGGACAGTTCTAAGGGTTAGCTTGCCATCTCACCTCCAGCTGAGTAACGTTCAACCCAACAGAGAAGCTCGCTGAGCCTTGGCACCTCGCACCCCCCCCCCCGCCCCCACTTCACAGGAGCATGTAGCCAGTACTACGGGATTTCTGTAAGAGTTGAACACACACAGAGATCCGTGCTGTGTTCAGCCCTCAGAGGACAGTTAAGTGACCCCCACATTCATGGATACACGCGTAAGTCTCAAGAAGGCGCGTGGGACATCACATTAAAGGAAAGAAAAGAAGAGAATGGTGTGTGTTCCGGGATGAAAAGGCGTGGGGGCCAGAAGAGCTGAGAGAAGGCATCTCCCTACCTCAGGAAGAAGTGTGCGTGCAAACAGGAAATATGCTACCCTCCAAGGTGACCGAGAATCCTGTGTGAACTCGGCTACAGTAACTTGCAACATCAAGAGGCTGCAAAAGCAGGCAACACTTCCTGTCTTCCCATCCCAAGGGCAGGAAGCCCAGAATGCTCTCTCCTGTGACCCAAGTTCATCTGGGGTCTGCAAGTCCTCACAGCTGTCTGGTCAGCATGGTAGCATCTGAATGTTATCCTGAGAATGCCTGTGGTAGGGCTGCTCTCTCCAGGGTCCAGGTGCCCCCCAAAGCCCTGTACCCCAAGTTATACTCATTTCCACTTGTGGTCTGATCTCTGGTCCTCTAGGTGCCAGTGTCCTCCATCCCCACAAGGAGAGGTGATCAGTAAAAGAGAAGCAGATGTGGTCAGACATCAAGACCAAGAACCCCAGAGTTTTATTAGGTATCTAAAGCCACGCCCCTCTGGATAAGTGGGGTGGATGCAATGGGAGGGCGTTGAAGAAGCAGTATTAGAAAAACAAATGCCTGGCAATTCAGAAGGAAACAGGGCTGGGGCGAGGAATAGGGAAGGGGAAAACAGTGGTGGTGGGAGGGGAGACCAGAGTGCCAGGGGAAATAGACGTGTCCTTCTGACAGGGGCTTCTTGTCATTAGCTGGACTGGGTGCTGGCAGCGTCCTCCCCACAGACTGAAGAGGTCACACACCAATCATTGTCTTTCTCTCTATGGTTTCAAGGGGCAGGGCTGATGCCGGTCACCTCACAGGACTCGCCTGTGTTTTGGAGACTCCAGGTAATGGGATTAATGAGAATAAGTTAAAAGAACGCCAATTTTAATAACAGCAAAAAGAGATAGCAAGAGGGGACCAGCAAGGACAGAATGGCGGTAAGCTCATGTCTGGGAAGATCATAGGAATAAGAAGCCCTAGAGCCACAAGGAGAAAAGAGGGACATTTCCTTTGTTATAACAGGGCGGTTTTACCTTAAAGAGACAAAGAAACATTGAATTTAGTTTTCCATTGCCTTGGCTATTAGACCAGTCTTTGAAAGGAGCATTACACAGGACCTCAAGAATCATTTGGGTTGCAGTCACATCAAACCCACTACTTCACAGAGAAAAACATAGGAAGAGATAACAGATTAGAATTCAGAAAAAAGAAGAAAAATCCCCGGATTTCTGAATTTAAAGAAGTCATTCTGATCCAACCGGCTCAGGCGAACACAGGAAAGAACTGGAATGAAGGTAATGAGACGGAGAACTATGTCCTGGACAGAACTCTAATGCCATGTCCCTGAACATTTCCAGGTAGGAAACGAGTAACTGATGAGATCCCAGGCTTCTGCGAATGGCCAGTCTGAGCGTCCCTGGGAAATCTTAGGCAGTGTATCTCAGAGGAAAGAGCTGCTTGCTCTCCCTTGTGTGAGCACAGACTCTCACTGGCTGCTCCCAGCTCCTGTTCCCCACAACCACAGCTCCTCAGCTAGAACTCTAAGGTGCCCCTGCCATTGTTCCCACGGAAAAGCATCTTAAAGCGCAGCAGAACTGCTGTGCCTGGAAACGGACAGCTGAACCTCCCCTCACGGGATCTGGGTGGGGGAATGATGTTCTAAGCCCAGGCAGGAGGAAGAAAGGACTCAGAAAAAGCCCCAAACGTGGAACTCCAGAAATGAAAATCGTTCCTCTTTCTAAGCGTCAAACAGTGGACCTCCGGGGAAGAAGGCAGAATGACAGGGACTTATAAGCTGGACCGGTTAGCATAAGGCGCTTGAGTACAGCTGTCGTGTGCTGGCCAGGTGGGTCCTTTCTGCCTTGCTGTTTGGTGGGCCAGTTGAACTTATGCGTTCCTGGCTACTCTCGGGAGGTCTTTCTGGGCTAATTAGGTCTATAGCTCGAGGCTTCAGCGTGAGGGCTTTTTCCCCCTAGCAGAATGTGTAGATGACATCTCAAGGTGGCTTGCCTGTCATCCGAGTCACCGGCAAGCTACTACTCTAGAAAGTGCAGGGACCCTGGCTGCGGAGAATCCATGATGTAGCTGCTGCCCTGAGCTCCCGCAGCGACTTCTATGCTCCTCCCGTCCTCTTCCAGCCTTTCAGAGTCCCGCTCCCCACACAGGCCTCTTTCCCCGGGGCTTCTGCATTATTTTCTCCCAGTCGCTCATCACTCAACTAGACTTCAATAGTGAGCAGCCTTGGGAGTGTGCCACACAAATCCATTCCCACCTCATTCTGCAGGACTATAACGGTATCACTTGCCAGTAGCCTGCCACATTGTTCTCAGAATTCCCAACGGCTCAGAGGCCTCCTGGTAAAATGCTAACTTCTTACTTGCTCCTGCTCCATCTCCTCAGTCACCCGGCCTCCCTAGCAGTCCTTCCTCTAGTTCAAGCTCAGCCAGCTCCGGGACTTCTGGATGCAAGCCGCCTATGTTCTAGAATGCACTGGATACCCCTTTAGTCCCTAAACTCCATTCCTAGGAACGCAAACCGGCTAGAGCCAAGGTCACTTTCCTCTTGGTTCTTTGAGTTCCCAATTTGGAATTCGGAGCGTCTCTCTGTAAGTTTGAAATCGTGGGCTTTCCTTTGAGTAGTGGCTTGTGCATAGTCAACACTCCCAAAACGTTTCAAGCTCTCTAGCTCAGTGTAGCGCCACCCCCACCCCCCACCACGAATTCATGAACTCAGCCCTGTCTCCTAAACCAGACTGGCGGTCTCAATTTGAGG
This sequence comes from Alexandromys fortis, assembly GCF_014885135.2. NCBI lineage: Eukaryota > Metazoa > Chordata > Mammalia > Rodentia > Cricetidae > Alexandromys > Alexandromys fortis. The sequence goes on along the minus strand of NW_026067953.1, from coordinate 5,728,379 downwards.
GCCGTGCTTCCTCAATTTAAGAACTATTCAAATCCTCGGGGACTGGTTAACAAACAGCGGCTGGTTCTGGTCTGTCCAGAGGTCTGGAGTAATTTTATAACTTCCCAGGTGACATTGGGATCCATTCGCACCTGTTGATCAGCCTCAGAGGGTTCATTTGGTGCAATTCCGGGCGCCGGGGGGGGGGCGGGGGGAGAACCCCCAAGGCTGAGATGCCCGATCAGAAAGTAGAGCCATTGAGTGACCAGTCGGCTTACTTACCTATGGTGGACACCACAGTGCCCACGAAGTAGAAGGCTCCCGTGAAGTCCCAGCGAGGGCGCACGCTGTCCATGCGGATACCCGCCCTGGTGGCTTCCTCATAGTGACGGAGGAAGCCTCGCAGCTCTTCGCGGCTCAGGTTGTGGCCGCGGCTGAAGTTGGCCAGGCGCTCTTCCCAGCGCTGCTTGGCCTGCAGCTCGTGTGCCAGCTCCAGCGCCGAGAAGACAGCGGCGCCGCCCAGCAGGTAGAGCACGATGAGCCCTGCGAGCAGCAGGAAGCGCGCGTTGTCCTCATTCAGGTGGCCCGGGCCACAGCCACAACTGCGGCCGGCCATGGCACTGAAAGACAACCCCGCGAGGGCCACCGCCCGCGGACTCGTGCCCACGCCCTGGGAGGATCCCGCTTTACCGGCCCTTAGCCCGCTCCGCGTGCCGGCTCGCCCATGCCCGCAGCGCGCTCCCCCAAGCAGCGTGGATCTCCAGGCTGCTGCTCTTGACTGTCCCTGTGGCACCAGATTCGCACGTCTGCCAGGACTCGTGGTTTCGAATCCGCTTTGTCCCCACCGCCTCCCAGTCCGCCCTGGAGTTCTCCTTAAGGCCGAAGATCAGAGCGTTGGGGCGCAGAGTCTGCTTTGGCTCGGTAAGAGGGTGCGGGCGCCTGGGATTCACCCGGCCTCCTGATCCTGCTCAGATTGGGGAGGGGGCGTGGCGCGCCTTCAAGGCAAACTCCGGAGAACTTGAACTCATCTAGAAGAAAAGGCCGTGGGCTCAGACTGAATCGGTGGGTAAGCTGAGCATCAAGGTCCGGGTTCCTTGGACCATGGCTTTCCAAGCTCTGTCCGCTGTCTTTCGTGCCTCTTCGGATGCATCTGCGGTGCGTATTAGTGACTGTCCCGCCGATCTTCTATCCTCCCGATGCACCAGGACTTAGGGGCTGGAACCGGTTTGGGTCAAGAGCGGACGCAGGGACAGGGCGGAGAGGTAGATCTGCCACCGACTTGGATGTCGCCCGGGCACACAGGCTCCGCGGCAGCACGAGGGCGGACCGCTGTGGGGAGGAGAGCAGAGGGGGAGGTTGGAACAGTGAAGGAAGTTAGGAGCATCCTCCCAGGCAACCTTCCTAATCAGAGCGCCCTCGGCCTCTAGGCCCTTCACAGGGTGTTCTCTGTCGCCACGTGCAGGCCCTGCCAGCCCATCTTTCAGAGAACCGGCCAAGGACAGCGACCAGAAGGGTTCCATCTCTTCTACTCGGCCTTGACTCACTTGGCTCTGTAGTTCTTGCGCAGTCAAGAGCTCGCTCCGAGAGATCCCATCTACCGCATGCAAGACAGCAAGCAGCAAGGCTCTCCGGCGAACAGCTGGGGAACCCACCCAGAGACCCCAACTTGCAACGGGCGCAGGAGACGCCGCTGCGTTCGGGTCCCCCTCCAAACGCACCTGTTCTGTGGGATAGGTTCAAAATGATCCCTGGCTCCCCTTCTCAAGCGGCCCTGCCCTGCCCAGTGGGTGTGGGAGCAGAGGTCCGTGCCCAGTGCTGCCTTCTCTGTGGGGCGTGCTAACATTGCAACAGGTGTAGCCCTGCCGCTGTCATCCGCGGCGACTCCACCCCGTGTCCGCCTCTCGGCTCCAGGGCCAGTCTCTTGCCACGCTCGCCAGCTCTGAAGGCCAACCTCGGAGCAGCGATGATGCTCGCACCCCGGTGAACAGATCCCTGGAGTGGTTGCTTCAAGAGCAAGGTCGAGAGCCTCAATGGTCTGCGTGGGTCCGTCAGAGGCCAGAAGAGGGCGCTGCGTGCCCTTTAGACTCACCTGGTCCCCGGCAGGTTATTCCTTAGCACACTGATATCAGCACAGGGGAGCGGGATATATCTGTGTAAAGGAATGGATTCACAGCCACCCGCGATCTAAATAGAGTTTCTCCGCCTATGGCGAGAGTGGTCCCAGGAGACCCACCCACGATACTCGCCAGAAACAGAACTAGAAAGACTTGCAGTTCTGTTGAGTAAATGCAAATGATTTTGATGAAAGTAACTCCGGCGATTGATTCATTGTGCATGTCTCCTGGGGAGGAAGAACTTTACCTTTGATAGTTCAGGAAACATTTGAAGTACATCAAAATTGAATGATTTTCACAATGATACCACACACCAACGCCTAGATTTACTAGTGACAATTCACTAGACTTGATGGTAAACCTCTGTCCCTTTTAAGCCATCAGTCCATTCGGTTAGGGTGTGTTTTGAAAGGTTGTAGACACCCACACACTTTCACCCCATCTCCACCCAGTGCTGGTCATTATTGTGAGTTCCATACTCAGATTTTTGCTTTTGTGGGAAAATTTGCATCCAGTAACATGCAAATGTACCATTTGACAAGTTCTGACAAATATGTACATCTTTGGGGGACAAAACACTGTCTACCTCCTTCATCTTCTAAGTGCCATCAAAGCTCCCACAAATATCTTTCCAGCACATCCTCACCCACATTCCTGCAGAGGTAACCACGGGTCTGATTTTTCTTTTTCTACCATGGATTCTTTCTTCTTTATAGAACTTGGTTTTACCTATCTGGGTCTTCAGGCTCACGGGAACCACAATCATGTTTCTTGTGTAGAGTGTGTTTCTGAAGCATATCCATGTTATAGGTCCCAGTTATCGTTTTATTGGATATGCCAAAATTTTATTCATGCTTTGTGACAGAAACAAGGAAAGTGAGAAAATTTCATTATCATAAATAAAACTGTTAGGAAACATGAATTCAATTAAAAAATAAAACTTATCAATGTTCTTGTCAATGGTTTGTGGATGCTTCTCATCTTTGGGGCAAACGCCTAGCAGTGAAGTGCTAAGCCATAGGTAAGGATGCGTTTAGCTCTGTGAGAAACTGCTCTACTAACAATGCAGTGCCCATATCCCTAGCATAAACTTATCTCATTGAGGTTTTGTGTTTTTTGGATACCTAGCATACTGGACATTTATATCCCTTTGTAAATGGTTGGAAGAGTTTGTCCACTTTAAAAAAAATGGTCTTGGGGCAGGGAAGATGGTCGGTCTGTAAAGTGCTCACCACACAGGCAACTAGAGTTCAGATCTCCAACACACACAGAGAAAGATGAACATGGTGGCCGATATCTGAAATCCCAGCATTCCTGGGCAGGTGGGGACAGGTGACTCTGATTAGTCACTCAGTCTTCCCAGCCAGATCAGTGAGCTCCAGGTTCAGTTAAAGTCCCTGCCTCAAAAAAAAAAAAAAAAAAAAAAAAAAAAAAAAAACCATAGAGAGCAACTCAGACACCCAGTGTTGAACTCTGGCTTCCACATGCACACATGTGTATACACATACAACACACATGCATGCACATACACAAAAACTGATTCCTATTTTTTATATATCTGGAATACTAGTCCTTTCTTAGACATGAATTTTGAATATTATTTTTTCATCTCTGGCATGCCCATTTGATTTTGAAAACGTTTTCCTTCGTGCATTAAGGGATTATTGCTGCTTCGAAGGTTAGTGTTCTGTCTCTCTCCCCCAGTTTGCATAGCTGCTCTGTGCAGTGCAGATCCAGCTTGTTTCTTTACTGTGCAAGTCAGACTTAAGGTTCATCTTGTTCAAAAGGATATCCACCTTTTTCTATGCCACTTCTTGAGAAGGAAAGCAGGAATGCATTTACTTCAGGATTTTTTTTTATTTTGTCCATTACCCATTTATTCAGCCATTATGCCAGTAAAAAGCATTCAAATTGTTTTATAGGTCTTGAAGTCAAGAAATGCAAGGTTTCCAACTTAGCTCTTTTTCACTATTTCTTAGCAGGTAATAAGCTGTTTCCATTTTAAAAATCAAAGAACTATGGTTCTTGAGACAGATATTTTTTAACTCAGAAAAAAGTCTATGTTGTCTTGATCGGGACTATGTCAACCTGGTTTGGGAAGAAGCAGTATTCTGATGATTCATGAATGAGGGCTATCTCTGCACATATATAGATCTCCCTAGTTGTTACAGTACAGAGATCTTGCATATCTTTTTTGGATTTATCCTAAAGCATTATTTTTGTCCTTGATTGTACTGAACATAGAAATTCAAATGTTTCATCTTTTCATGTTTGCTGTTGCATCCTATAAGCTTGCTGTCTTCACTCATTAGTTGTAGTGGTCCTTTAGGAGTTTCTATGTACTGAAGTGGAGATTTGCTTTCTTAAGTTAAAAAAATGTCTTATTGCAATATCTAAGAAATAAAAAACACAGAAGAGAATAACCTGGGAGCAGGTTATTCTTGCTAAGATTTAAGAGTGAATCCTTCAGTTTATTACAGATACTGTGAGATGTGGGGTTGTCATATCCCTCCCTCTACCCCCAAGAAAGGGTTTCTCTATATGGCCCTGGCTGTCCTGGAAGACCAGGCTGGCCTCGAATTCAGAGATCCTCCTGCCTTTGCCTCCTGAGTCCTGGATTAAAGGTGTGCACCGCCACTGCCTGGCCATAGTTGCTTTTTGAGGGTGGAGACATTTCTCTTTATTTCTAGGTTTTTTTTTTTTTTTTAGTTTTTAAATGAAGCAGAGATGACTGTTGAATTTTGTCAATGCCTTTTGTGTTATTTATAATAATCTTACAGTTCGTCTTTGTTCTGTTAGTATGTTGTATTCAATCAATTTATTTTTGGTTAAGGATAAACTTTAAAAAGGACGAACATTTATAGTATGGCATTTTTGAGATGAATTCTATACTTGGTTTTGTACTGCATATTTATTTTCCTACTTCTTCTTGGGGTTTTTTTTTTTTCTTCCCTAGCTACTTATGGCATGTGGCAAGATTTTAGGCCTTTATATTTAAAAAAAAAGGATTTTAACATTCATAGTGCATATAATATGTTTGGGTCAAATCAATACCCATTCCCTTCCCCCCCCCAATTTCTCCCCTATTGCTCCACCACCTGTTCCTCCCAACTTCATGTGTTCTTAAACAGAGAGAGAGAGAGAGGCAGACAGACAGACAGAGACAGAATACCATGCTTGTATGTGAACGGCATGGGACCATGCACTAGAGGATGAGTAGCCTCAGGGACTCCATTCTGAAGAAAACCAACTTTTCTTCCCTTTAGCAATTGTCAATAGCTCCTCGGAGAGGGGTGGAACTTTATGAGCCCCTTTTCATCCACGCTGGGATTTTGGCTGGCTTGGTCTTGTACAAGTCTTGTGCACGTGGTCCCAGGTGAGTCACCATGTTTGGCAAATGCTGTTTTGCCACAGACATCTTTTCCCTCTGGCTCTTTAAAACCATCGTGCCCCTCTTCTGGGATGGACTCGTTCTCACTAACATTTCTTCTACTCTAAAGCCGTGAGTTTTCCTGTTCAATGCTACTTGCACTATAAAAATTGTAGAGGAAGTTATATTCATAATCTCTTGCAAAAAATATTTTTTCTTCTTTGGCTTGTGAATCATATACAAATGTTTGCTCGATTTTCATCTTTTTTTTTATTTCACATGTAGTTAGAGACTTTTTAAGAGATCTCGTCAGATGGAGTGAACACTAGTCAAATGCTCTGGGAAGCTCGAGCCTTCTGCAGCTGTAGGTACGCAGGGCTCTGGCTATGTCAGCCTGGTAAAAGCATCTGCAAGTGCTTTTTAGCTCTTTTTTGTTGTTGTTCTAGCTAATTCTATGGACTGGCGAAGCAGGGGTATTTAAAGCCACCAGCTACCCTTTGTTGTCTCAAGCACTTTGAAGCTATAAGGAAACACATCTCATTTGCTTGCTATAGCCTCTTCACGTAGTGGCGTTTGTTTTGTGTGAAATGTCTACTGTGTATACCATCTGCTTTGCAAAGTCCTTTATGAGATACCAATCCACTCACAACAGACCTCTTATGCCTGGCATTTGCATAATATCATTTCCCATCCGTTTGCTTTTAGCCTGTCTTTCTTTACATATTTAGGTCCTCACCTCTACTTCTCCCCCTTCCCTAGCCATCAGCTCACTGCCGCCTCTTGTTCCATGCTGACCCTCAGGAGCTTCTAAAGCTGAGCCTGGAGACAAGACTTCCCAGGAACAAAGCCCCCACTTTGGGGATGGATCCACTGCAGCAGCGGGGACTCTCAAATCTCCCTATTTTCCAGAAGCAAGCACAGGTCAGTAGTCTGGAAGCAGTGCTGTGGAAGAGCGCTGGTTTCCAGGGGGTTCGGGGTTCCTTCTCTTTGCTGGTCGTGAAGTTCTAAGGGCTCCAAAAGTTGTCTGGTCCAGGTTTGCTTACGATGGACAGGAACAGAATCTTCACAACTTTGATGAGTTCTTGTTGTGCCCAGGATACCAGTCAATCCTCTTTTAGAACTATCCAGCTGTTAGCCTTACTTTACAGATGAGAATAAGATGCAGGCATTAGGGGACTTGCCTAAGCTCTCACAGCTGGAAAGGACAAAGCTAGACAACTCTAATGAGTCTCCAGGGCCTTGAAGCTGTCACCTCCAGGTGTCAACTCTCAAGCCTTAGACAGGGTGATTGTCAATTCAGGGTGGGTGAACCAGAGAACCTAGAAAGGAATACATTTTGTATGGGAATCCTGAAAACACTCAGGCATATAAATGAAAACCAAACTAAGTAGTCTGTGCTATATACAAGTATTCTTTTTACACCATCTCATCAAAAGTACTGGCTGTGACCCACTGACTAGATTAAACTAAAAGGAATTTCATGATTCACCGTGGGTTGCGAACCCCAGTTTGAAAAATTAGTTCTAGAATGTTCAGATTATACAGGGCTCAATTATTTACCCAGTCCCCCTGCCCCCCAAAATTTGGACTTTTGAATACATCTGTAAGCTCGTGTACACTCTTCAAAGCAGACATAAAAAGGGCCTCCAGGGCGGTGTCAGTACGTCTCCCAGATGGACGTCTTGCTTGGAATCGACTGTGCTTCCCACTGCTCCGCAGTCTCTCAGGCCCTTTCCCTCTCTACCCAGGGCCACCCTGGCGTCTGCATTACATGCACTTGCAATTTACAGAATGTCCTGGTGGCTCAAGGTTGGTCCATTGGGGCACCCGGGCCTCCCTCCCTCTGGCTAGAGCTGTGTGGGAAGCAGTTTCCTTTCTCTGGAGTCTAGCTGAAGGCAGACGGGATTCTGGGGGAATTTCAGCCTCCGGGCGGAGAGAGCGTTTGTGAGGATGGTGGTCAGGTTCTAGAGCAGAGCCAAGGCCCGGACACATCTTCATTGCATTGCCGATGCCCTGGCTTCAGCACCCTCAGCCTTCCTCAACGCTTCGACTAATTAGCCCCATTTCTGTAACTACGGAAGGACCCTGCCTCAGGCAGCCCTTCATTAAAATACTGAAAAAAGGTACAGAATGGCGGATGATTGTAAGGCCTCGTAAATTACAGCGAAGTCAATTATCTGAACACAATCAGCATTCAGTTGTTATGATAATTTCTAAACCCAAGACCAGACAGCCATGCAAGGCACATACCATGACATCATCTGTGTCCTTGGGCACAGGAAGGGACGTGTGCTGGCTTGGCCAGGGCTGATCCAGCACCAGAGATGAGGCACAGCTCTTGTCCACTAGCTAGCTGGGTGACCTTGAATGTTAGGTGTTTCTCTCCAGGGCTAAAGAGACTCTCCCGTGCCATACATAGTGTGGAGAGTGTGGAGAGATGAATACTGTCACCTATGACCAAACTGACCCCCAGCAAATGCCTTTGCGGCCATCTTACCCCAAGCATTTTCTCACTTGTGAGTATTGGAAAAGCAGTTTGGCCCAAATGCCTCCTACTTAATAAACAGCAAAAGAGCTCTGTGAAAACCTTGCTACAGGGTGAACGGGAGACACTGCCCCTAGCAACATGTGTTATGCCAGACCAGTTTCAATGGGGCGTCTCCCTGTCTAAAGAGAAGAGCTGCTTTCATGCATTGCTTGGATTCTGCTTTGAGACAGACTGCTTCGAACCCTGCAAAACTTAGGATCCGGATTATTAGACTTAGAAAGCTTTCACCGCCATCTGCATGTCACTGACTTTGCCAGTACCCCCAGACCTAATTTCCTGGGATGCCTCTTGCTCTCTCTCCAGCATCTGACATCTGATCCAATTTTTCCTACCTTGTACTTTGGTCTAGAAGGTCGGGAGAAGCAGCAGGCGTCAGCCAGAGAATATAACAGAACTCAACAGTGCAGTTTTCAGCCCTCTGCACTCTAACCCAAGTGGGGCCCTGCTCGGCAGGAAGCTGGGCTGCCTTAAATTATTCAGCGACTCAGGCCTGCATACTAATGTGGCATTTAGTGTTTGGGTTTATGTGCTGCTAGCTGGTTCTGCCATGCCAACCATAATTTGTTATTACAGCAGATGAAGGCACACGGTTTTGTATCTATGGTTACATCACAGGTATACAAAGCCTGTTCCTGGCTGGAGCATGGGACACCTACCACAGTTGCTGCATGGGACCTACATTGTCTGGGTTCGGATCCCAGCTATGTGCTTTTGGATGAATAATCTGCTTAGTTTTTCCGCCTACAAATGAGACTCAGAGAGCCTCTCTGATAGGGTCATTAGGAAGATTGGACACGACACAGACAACAGTTCCTAGAAGTCAGCTCGGTGGATGCTGATGCCTAGGGGACCAGTGGGCATGCCTGGGCTCTAGGATGACAACCTGAGCCACGCTGGGTCACTACAGGAATTTCCCAGGAGCAAACGGCTTGTGTGTGACTCTTACGTGAGTCATAATGTACTAGTTGACAGAAACATAAAAAGAAACGGTAGTTAAGTAAGCTTCCTGTGAGTCACAGGAAGGCCTTGTCTGAAAGGAAAACAGGCAGTTCGTAATACTCTCGCCCCTGAGATTATTACTTGAAACAAGCATGCTAGCTCGATAATTTCCAAACACTTCAGTATGAGTGGATCTGACCTATGCATAGCATGCTCTTATTATATAATCGATAAAAATCTAGGTTCATCCTCATAGTACAGTTAGGCTATATTATTCCTGTCAGTGAGCTTTAATGTAGACTTGTATCATTTTGTAATTCCTATCAATCCATCAGTATAATGCTGACCTATAAATATAAACAAGACTGCTTATGTAAACCTTCATTTTGAGGTATTCTTCCATCAAAGGCGTGTGTTCTCAAGTTCTTTCTTGAATTCTTCAGAAAGGGATGGTGGCGGTAATTCTTTGGTGATGAAAGAAAGTCAAATGCCCTCCTGAAATGACTTAAAAAACCATCTAGAGAGATGTTCCTGGGAAGAGAAGCTGACTGTTCTTGTAGAGAACTGGCGTTCAGCTCCCAGCAGCCATGCCGGGCAGCTCCCAGCCACCTGAAACTCTACCTCCAAGGGCTCCAATGTCCTCTTCCGACTTACACAGACATATAAGAATAAAACATCACAAAAACACCTACATCATTCAGAAATGGTTTCATAGTAAGGGTGTTTTTAGTCTAGAAACCCAACTTCTGGTGAAGAAAAAAAAGACATGACAAAATCGGCCCCAGATTCTTATTCTAAGCACACCAAGTCATGTACAGAAACCATGTTTACTTGAAAGTCATACAACATTAAATTTCTGTTCGGATCTAACATCTACTGCCCAACAGGAAGCTAGAGCTTGCCCTGTGTGGCAGGCACGGTGCGGTGCAGGATGGATGAGCTTCCATGGGGCAGAACTGAGTCTCAGGCCCACTGCCTCATGAGGGGCATCCCGCTGCTGACTTCCTTCAAGCCTAGGCTCCTCATCTGTAGCACGGGGGCTGACAGGGGTAAAGGTGAGTAAGCACTGGAGATAGAGGGAACCTCAGGAAGCGCGACCTGTTTCTGTCACATGGAAAAACACGGCCTCCCAAGCTGTGGTTTCTTGCTCGTTCACATGTGGGAAACTCCTCTGAGCAGTCTGTGCTGGCTGCTTCTCATCGTGCGGGGGCCTCGGCAGGTAGAACAACGTCACTGTATGGTACTTCTGAGAGGTCTCAAAGAGTGAGAGGAGGAGGGAACAATGGGCAGAAGGGGCCCTATGCTCCACACAGGCAGAAAGGGCTTCTTCGGCTGGGGCAGTCGAGGCAGACCCTGTGAATAATGAGGCACAGTTTCCTCAGGAACCTTAGCAGCAAGGTCTGTGGCCCATCTTTGTAGCACTTTGAGTAAATTAGCTACTTCCATTAATATAGTAAAGGTGACCACGTGTTCTCAGTTGTTCTCGGGGCATTACTTCCTGCTAGCAACTGTGTCTAGAAAACACGCAGCGCCAACTACCTGGCTGGCCGGGCTCAGACTTGCTCTTTGCAGAGCCCGTGTCCGTGAGTGGCAGAGGTCTGCAGACACTTGGAGAGCAAACCTCGTGGGTATAGATGGTCTCCAATGTTACCACTGTGGTTTCTCCCAGGCCACTCTGTAGAGACTCTGTTGGGTGGGTCTTCAGGGTTCCGCTGGTCTAGAAGAGTGTGACCAGGGGACCTATCTATGGCAAGCAGACAAAGCAAGTCAGGGACTTGAGGATCACCATAATGCTTAGCAACAGGCATGGCAGAAAAGCCTCACACCCTTTTCAGCCTGTGCATGCTGTGCACTTGTGACCCCAAGCATCACGTCTGCCTTCCAGGTGTTGGTGCGGACTCCCTGCAGCAGTACTTTCATCACTTTAGTCTTGCAGCTGGAGGGTCAGTGGACAGGGATCTTAGCTATCTTGGAGCAGGGCTGGCGAATGCTGGCTTCTACTGCCAGTATAGAGGTTTCCCTAGCTTTCTTCCATAGCAGGTTGGTTCCTGGGATCCAGGAAGATTGAAAATTGTCAAGGTGGTGAGAACAAATGCTTCTGTTCTTTCCCTGAGCAGGTGAAGGAAGAGCATCTCTGGCCATGGATGGTGGAAACACCCAACATGAAGTCAAGCTGGCACCATCACTAAACCCCGAGCTCACCATCCGGGCTAGGCTGTCTGGCCAGCGAAACTCAGGGATCCCATCACCCACACTGGTTCCGAGTGCCCAGCCACCATGCCTGCTTTTTTTTTTTTTTTTAAATATTTACTTATTTACTATGTATACAATATTCTGTCTGCGTGTATGCCTGCAGGCCAGAAGAGGGCACCAGACCTCATTACAGATGGTTGTGAGCCACCATGTAATTGCTGGGAATTGAACTCAGGACCTTTGGAAGAGCAGGCAATGCTCTTAAACTCTGAGCCATCTTTCCAGCCCCACCACGCCTGCTTTCTGCATGCTTGCTGGGGATTGGTCATTTCACTCCAGGCACATACACATTTTAAACACTATGAAGTTTAATATCTCCATCCCAAGAACATACAAAAGTGAATTAAGAAAATAACGCTTCTCTTTCTTAGTGAGAATGTTGACAATGACTATCAGACACATAACCAAAACTGACTTTTGCAAAGGGTTTTGTATGGGTGCGAATAAGAAGATTTTAAGGCGGGTGAACATTCGGTACAAACAAGAACATTCAATGTTTTACACTCAGACTTCATAGCACCTTGTCTCAAGAAGGCACCCACATGTTGCCATGTGTATCGGGTGCTTTGACATAGGGAATGTTCCAAATCCACGGCCGATCTGGGGAGAGAGCACATCACAGGACGTTTGTTTGGACAGTACCACAGAATCCTGTCTGCTGGGATCAAAGCATTTGGTGCTCACATCTCCAAGTTGTGAAGAAAATTTTCTGACTCAGTCCCCAATGATGTCACCTGCAGACAATGGCTTTGGGAAAGGCTCATGTTAGAACTGAAGGTCAGATGAGCAGACCAGGGGGACAGACCAGGAGAAAGCTGGATGAAGCCACGTAGCTTGCACGCTCTAGCACCTGGCGCATAACAAAGACGTAATGTACAGCAGTTACCTGCCCCACCCTCTTTACCTGTGCACGCGACGTGTGGAGGTCAAGGGTTAACTTTGGGCATCTTCATTGTTACTTTTCACTTCATTTTCTGAGACAAGGTCTTATAGAATTCAGCTCACTACTGGGTGAGGAGGACTAGCCAGAAACCCCAGGGATCCCGCCCTCACACTGCGGATACAGGTACAAACCACTATGTTCATTCTTTATGAAGCATCCATAGCAAACACTTCACCCACTGAACCATCTCTTTGTCTCTTTCTTCTTTTAGGACGCTGAAGAAAGGACAGCAGCAGCTGGTACATTTCCGCTCTCAGCTGGTCATTTAACCAAGGTCTTGGGTGACACGTACAGATGCATAGATGACTGAAGACCAATGTCACAGAAACAACAGGCCTGGATTTGTACTCTGGCAAGAATGCCTGTGCAGGCTCCTAGCACAATGAGGAGGCTCACTAAATGGAGCTCCTCTTGACATACGTGCACACATGCACACACGCACCTGAGGTTGACACTGGAAGTCTTCCACAGTCATTCTCCATCTTATTCACCGAGGCAGGCTCTCTCAGTTGAACCTGGAGCTTGCCAATACAGCTATCTGACTGGCCAGCTTACTGTGGCAATCCCACCACCTTCTGACCACCAGAATTACAAGTGGGTCACCATGTCACCTGATGGTTATGTGGGTTCTGGGGGTTCAAACTCCAGTCCTCGTACTTGTATGCCCACTGCTTTAACCACTGATAAGCCAGTCTCGTTGATGTTCTAAACTAAAACTGAGACCTTCAACAAACCACTCTTACAATATAACGCTATGGCTAGAGTCAAACCATTTCAAAAGAACCAGGAGACGGGCAGGGTATAGATGCATCCCATCTTAAAAGCAAGCCCCCATCACTGTCTCGGGAAGTAATACAAACCTATGGACTTTTAGGGCCACAGTGTGCATTGTAAACAGATTGACACCATCCTAAGGACTGCCAGGCAGTGACCCGGCACTGCAAACCTGACTTTGGGAACCTTCCCCCCTTCTCAACAGAAGTGACGGCAGCTCAGAGGACAGCCTGTCTGTGCTGAGCCTTCTCGAGCAAGCACTCCAAGAGCCATGCACTGAAAGATCTGAAGGAGTTCTGAAGACGGCAACACGTTATCCTAACGTCCTTGTTGTCTTTGGCATTGAAAGCCCAGCATCAAACCCTTTCTTGCTAGTTCACCAAGCTTGTTGGAGTGTGGCAACCCCAGGGTCTGAGGGGCAATGGCCTTGGACCTGACTTCCACTCTATCTGCACCCTGTTCTCTCACTGGAAACAGGAGACATCACCTCCTGTGCCTGGGTCTGTTACACACACATCTTTTCCACACGCTCTGGGGTGACACTGGCCCTGCTTCATCCGCATGAGTACTTGATAGTGAGGCCTGGCATGATACAGACTTGGTAACCTACCAGCTAACTAACTTCCTTCCCTCAGCATCAGGAAACAGTATAGGCAAGGACCTGGGGAGCTCCCTGTTGGCAGATGCCCTGCAGCAGAACGCCAGTATCCTTGGGTAGATCATTTCCTATGCTGGCTGACAGGTCTGATACCACCTGCAGAGACAGAAAAACAGCCACAGGGAGAAGAGGGTAGCCAGAACTTTACTGTATCTTTGTACCTGTGACTATCGGAATTCCACACTGATACTCACTGTTTTAAACAAACCTCTAAAAACCTCTCCGAAGACTATGTTGGGTAACTTATTCACACATGCATTTGGAACAGGTTCTTAAGTGACAGGGGCTTTACTAGGTGCCGCAGACAGAAAGGAGGTGAGCCAGATGTGTGAGCCCCATGGGGGAACTTACTCCCAAAGTGGCAGACAGTAAAGCAGGTGGTTGTACGTCGTTGTCACTGTGTCTAAGGTTGGTTCCCTAGCCTGGTTGGTAAGAGCCTCCCTTGACAGCCTGTTAGAGTAAGATCCTTGCAGGCCCCAGCCCAGAAAGCTCATCTTGGAGGGTCTGCTGGAGACCAGCAATGTGTACTTGGATTAAATTCCAAAGCTAACCCCAAGCCAGCTGGAGCTTAGGGTCTTTTCTTTTCTTCCTGGACTATAACGGAAACAGCAGAGGGACATGGCGGGTCTGCATGCAGGGGAGACAGAACTGCCTGTGGTTAGAGGAGAGACCAGGAAGATGAATCAGAAGGCAGGTCTGGAGGTGAACGACGAAGCCTATGCTTCTGCAAAGTGTAAATGCCACGAAGCACCCACCACTGTGGATCCGTCCCCTGTTAATGGAGACTAAAAGCAGGATAAACGAACACAGCATGAAACCTGGGCTTTCCACTTCGCTCTGAGAAGTGTGAATGTATTCTGCCCAGGAAAAGCCTAGACTCCGTCTGCAATGCTGACCCTGATAAGGACACTGTGCTTGTGGAAGAAAATGCCTTTACCTCCAGGAACTAGACACTCAAGTATTTAGGGAAAAGATATATGTCTTCAGATTTCAAACTGTGAGAAAGGATGCAAGCGGAAGAAAATACCGACTTGCTGATCTCGGAGGGGGGGGGAGGCACAAGGGAACTCTTGTACTGTACTCTTCTTGTTCTTTTCTGGGACTCCACAAGGACGTCAAAAACTTGAAAGAAGAATACTACGTACGGATAACCTTGTTACCTTTTAAATAGAGAGGGATAGGAGGACATAGGTGTGATGGCGGAAGGGGACGTGGAGGACACAGGTGTGATGGAGGAAGGGGACGTGGAGGACACAGGTGTGATGGAGGAAGGGGACGTGGAGGACACAGGTGTGATGGAGGAAAGGGATGTGGGGGGCAAACGGAGAGCGAGGAAGGAGGGATAATTATCCAAGGGTGTTTGACAAAGCCATAAGGAGATATATTATTTTATAAGCTTATTTAAAATAATATACATGTTTGTATAATACAGTTTATATACAACACACACACATCGACATGCACACACACACACACACACACACACACACACACACACACACACACACACAGTTTAAATGGAGTTACCTGGCACAGGGTGATACGTTCCCTCTAGGAACCACAGCCCCAGGGGCTCATACACACAACCCTAATATCTAGCTGAGGACTCAGCCCCAGGGGCTCACACATACACCCTAACATGGAACTGAGGACCCAGCCCCAGGGGCTCATACACACACCCTAACATGGAACTGAGGACCCAGCCCAGGGGCTCATACACACACCCTAACATGGAACCGAGGACCCAGCCCAGGGGCTCATACACACACCCTAACATGGAACTGAGGACCCAGCCCCAGGGTTCATACACACACCCTAACATGGAACCGAGGACCCAGCCCCAGGGGCTCATACACACACCCTAACATGGAACTGAGACACATCTCTGGCTTTCAGCACTATTAGGTCAAAGCAAGACAGGCTTTTCTCCAACTTTCTCATACTTTGTTCTTTCACATACGATACAAAGACTATCACAGCAGAGATGGTATGGTGGCCGTTTTGCGTTCTCTTCAGACTCAATGTTCAACAATGGGATAGACGGCACTACCATGTTTTAAGGGGCTGGTGATTTGTTCCCAAGGAGTCTGTGGGTTCCCTTTACACACATCCTTGCCAGCACTTGCTGTGCTACACTGCTGGTGGGAACGTAAACCAGCCCAGATACTATGTAAAGAAGTGTCTCACAAACCCACAAAGAGATCTACCGTATGACCCAGCTACACCGCTCCTGGCTGGTTTCGCCGAAGGACTCCACCACATATCGCAGAGACTCCTGTACACCAGGACACTGCAACATTCAGAGTGGTTCAGTTACAGAACCAGCCTGGTGTCTACCCACAGAGGAATGGGTGCAGAGAATGTCACATGTATATAATAGAAGCATTTCGGCCACTAACAAGAATGAGGTTATGTTGGCTGCAGGAAAAGGGAATTTGGCTCCTAGATTTTTATATATACATATCACACCCTTTATACCAGGGAGAAAAGAAGCAGTCTGGGGACACAAAAGGAACTAATGGGAGGTGGGGGGGGGGTAAGAAGGGGGAAGGAATAGGAGAAGTTCAACGAAAATGTACAATTGTATAAAGATTAAAAACCTACAGAGCTGGTTGTGGTTCAGTAGTAGAGAACCTGCCCCACACATGCTAGCCCTGGGTTCCAACCCTGGCATGGGAAGAAGGGAATAATTTTACAACCACCATTTCTATTATTAAAATGCATTTTTCTAAACACACTTTTCAAAAGAGTAAGCTAAACGTGATGAGGGTGAGGACCCATCTGCCTGTTTCAGCCAGAGTTCAAGTAGTGGTGCTCACACACAGTAGGTTTGTTGTTATGTAACTGTAGAAAACTGCCAAGGGCAACCCAAAGCCAGGCACCCTGGAACTTGAGTGTTAACTTTTGTCATTTTCTCTGATCATTTTCTTTGTTCCAAGATAATATCTGGCCAAGTTTTCACAGTGGGATGCTCCTACACTAAGTAAGCTCTTTGTGTGAACCTCTGATTTTTTAAAAAATGGCATCAGACATTGTGTGTGTTGCCATGGTTCAAGAATCACTTTTAAACATGAAGTGCTTTTGAAATGGTCTTAACAACCCATTTTCCCTTGCCTCAGTGAAACACCTCTGTACGGGTCACGGCTCTAGAACAGTGGCTGGAATTGAAAGGTAACATCTGCATTACCGGCATTATTCTACACACTGCTGAAGGAATGCAGGAGATAAAATAATACTGATAAAACATAATGTTCCAATTTCTTTTAAAGTATCTTTCAAAGAAAAAGCCTAAGAAACAAAAATTCAACAAATTACTGTATAAAGCGTTCTACTCAC
This sequence comes from Alexandromys fortis, assembly GCF_014885135.2. Taxonomy (NCBI): domain Eukaryota; kingdom Metazoa; phylum Chordata; class Mammalia; order Rodentia; family Cricetidae; genus Alexandromys; species Alexandromys fortis. The sequence continues at coordinate 5,711,465 of NW_026067953.1, read as the reverse complement.
TGGTCATGATAGAGACCTAACTTCCTGCAGTCTAGGATAATGCCTACCACGGGCAAACTTGTGAGTTGTTAGGAGTTGTTCCTAACAGAGGGGAAGGGACTGCAGGGCATTTTCTGGCTCATGATCTCTCCCGTTCTTGCTTTTCTGCTCCTCTGGAGACAAGGACTCCTGGATGGGGCTGGAATCCAGCCACGGCTGGGGAAGGCAAGGCTCAGAGTCAGACTCTAGCAGGCAAGACCCAAAGCCACCGTCCTAGGCCATTCTTCTCTAGAACTCAATGACTTAAGAGAAAAGAGAGAGGACAGACAGAAATGTAGCATGAAAGCTGCTGTTCAGGAAGGACAGAGGTTGGGGTCACACTAGTTCACTGTGCAGTGTGCACGGGACTAGACTAACCTTGCAATAAGGATGGTTACAATAAACCCAGCCAACGTCTATTGACTGTTGGCTGAACTAGGGACCGTGCTAAGCACTGGACAGACTTCATCTCGGTTAGTTTTCTCAATAGCCCCGCAGGAGACACTGGCATCCCCCATTTTGCCTTTAGACACAGGTCTAAAAGTCAACGGCCCAAGGCTACCTAGTAAGCTGGGCAGTTGGCACATAAGTAAGTTATTCTGAATCATGCCCTCCCCTTTTAAGTTTTATTTCGGTTGAGGCTAAGGTGGTCACACTCTGAAATCCTGGTTAAAATCTATGTAACCTTGCTGTTAGGATGGATGTGGATGCCAAACTCTGCACGCTCAACAGAAGAGTCATCCTCGTAACTGTAAACAGCCAGAGAGAGGCAATGCCACCTGCAGGCTGCAGGACAGCATGCTGGCAGCAGGACACAGGTCTTTGTCCGCATATGTCGACACAATCCTGAGAAAGGGGTCCACTAGATGGGGAGTTTCGGTTTACCAAGAAAGTCCCAAAGGGAGACAGAGGGCGGAGAATTTGCCAGACCCAGCTGGCAGTGCTGTGGGAAGACAGGCTGCCTGGACTCCATCGAGGGACTGAAGACTGAGGACTACTGATGGAGTGATGTCATTAAAACCTTCCCTGCTCAGACTTCGCACATCTGCACATTCCTGGCCGCTCATGAAGTCATCTGTTTCCCAGAGGATCTAAGCTATGACTGGATAGTAAGCAGTTGCATTTGAAGTTAGAAACTGTACATCTCTACCACCCTGGACCCACCTCAAAGACTAACATTCCTGGGGTGACAACAGCTGCTCAGCAGCCTATAATGGATGCTCAGCAGCCTGGGATGACGCCTGGCCTGGAGGAAGATGTCTGACCCCGTAGATCAGTGGTTCTCAACCTTTCTAATGCTGTGACCCTTTTAATTCCTCACGCTGTGGTGACCCCAACCATAAAATCATTTCTTTGCTACTTCATAACTGTAATTTTGTCACTGTTATGAATCGTAATGTACACATCTGATATGCAGGGTATCGAGGGAGTCATGACCCACAGGTTGAGAACTGCTGCTGTAGACAGTCCTATGGCTTTCCTACTGGGAAGTATACTTGGTCATAACCTCTAGGAAAGTACAGCAGATTTCAAAGTATGGCCTAGTGACCTCTCTTGGGGGTGTGGCTGTGAATCAAATTTATTTCACAGTGACATAATACCATCAAGCTATCCTCACTTTTATGTTAGTGTGTAGAGCTACATACACAGTGACATCACAACAGACCAAGTGACAGCAGCGGAGAGGGCTCAGCAGCCAGCTGTTAAGCTGCACACTAAAGATGCTTTTGAAAACATGAGATGACCACCCCCATCCCTACGTTTGTCCTTTGGTTTTGGAACTGGCCATGAAACATACTACAATGGTTTATTATTTTAAAACTAACAAATCAACACCTATTTAAACATTTTCCAGCTTGTGCTGTAGACCAGGCTGGCCTTGAACTCACAGAGATCCCAAATACTGGGATTAAAGGTGGGCACCACCACCCATTTTCCAGTTTTGTTTCCATTATAGTGAACACAAATGCAAACACACACACACACACACACACACACACGAAGCTCACATAAAGCTCTTTAGGATTCTTGATAACTGAGCGCAAATGGGTTCTCAGAGTGAGCAGCCTGAGAACCACATGGCCCGAGTGGCCCCAGAGAGGGAAGTAAGAATCCTCTCAAGTCTGAGCTTCAGAGGTTCCCAGGAGCCAGGCTCACAGGGAGACCAGGGGCACCTCCTGGGTTACTGGCCTGTGTCCCTTCATCCGTATCTCACCTTTACTCCCATAGAGCTCCGGGGGCAGGTCATAGGGCACAGGAAAGGAGGTCATTGGCTCACAGTTGCTGGAGAAGAATTTCTGCTTCACATTGAAGGTGTCCAGGCCCTGCAGGCACACAGAGCGAGGATATGACTGAATCTGTTTTCTGTATCAGCTAGAAGATCCTAAGAAGTAATTTCTCTTTATGATACCCACAAGGATATTAAGTGATTTCAGAGCTATTGTCAACACTGGCTAGGCAAGAATGCTCTATGACCCTTCCCCCTAAATTATTTTCTTTGCATGTAAGAATGAAGTTAAAAACCTGTGAGTTTAACAAGGCACACAGGAAACAAGAGAAACAGTAACGGGTGTGAGCCAGTTTCTACCAAGTACCACATATAGTTGGCAGGGGGTTTGCAGGACTCCCTGGATGAAAACATCTCAGAATACTTTCAATACTGTAAGTGGATACTGCTTGTTTGTTTCCTTGCCGCCCAGACCCGAATAATCACACAGAAACTATATTAATTACAACACTGATTGGCCAATGGCTCAAGTGTCTTCTTAGCTAGCTCTTATATCTTAAATTAACCCATTTCCACTAATCTATGTATCACCATGAGGCTGTGGCCTACTGGTAAGGTTCTGGCATCTTTCTCCTACATAGCATCTCTTTGACTCCACCTACTCTCTCTATCTCTGTTGTGATTTCTGCCTGGCTTTACTCTGCTAAGCCATTGGCCAAAACAGCTTTATTTATCAACCAACAAAAGCAACACATATGCAGAAGGACTTCCCATATCCCAATACTGCTATAGTAATAGACCGCCTGCTCTGGAGGAAGAAGTAGAAGCACAGGAATATAAAAGTGAAAACTCTTCATGCCCTACAGAAACGCTAGACAGAGAGTTAATCTCTACTCAAGGAGGGGAGTGTCTTCTTCCAGGCTGCTGTGCACACCACCTTTCCTTCTCACAGGCCTGGGCCTAACACATTAGAGCCGCCTCTCGGGGAATTACTGGATCATCCTGGCACCATGCTTTTTAGACTGTTCCACTGTCCTTTATTCCTATGGTCCACCAACCCAAACACATCCACATTCTAAATGCATAGCAAACAGTGCTAATGTCCTAGGAGCTGGCAAAGAACAATGGCAAGCTCTCAGTACCCACTGTGTGTGTGTGTGTGTGTGTGTGTGTGTGTGTGTGTGTGTGGTCACAGACACTATGTGGGAAGGCATGGCAGTCACCACAGCGGCTTCAGGCACTCTTGCATTCTAGCCTTTGTTCTGATATTCACTAAGCCATGTGAATGACTGATACAAGCATTCATTCATTCAAAACACCATTTCTCAAGATGAAGCTAGGGGAGAGCTCCCAAGAGTGCATGGTAACTGCACTTAATACTTGTAGCCTTGTAGCATTTCTGCTTCCTCACCCCTTCAGTGGGCTTATGTGCACAACAGGAGACTACAGGGAAAGTGCTGACCACACCCCTATCCAGGGGAAACAAGAATGAACGAGTGCACACAACAAAGAGCAGCACAGCCACGAAGCCATGATGCCACTGGCCCAGCTCCCTCTGACATAAAGCTAGAACTGGATCCATCAGGACATGGGCACATGTTCCAGAACACATGTGAACATACATAAGCGAACATACAATAAGCTCTGCTCCACGGTCTGCCTTTTACCTTCTCCTTGGAAATTCCCTTCCTCTATGGCGAAGTCCAAGATCCCAAGATCCTATATAAGCCTACACTCCTTTGTCCTTGGGGAACTTGGGAACTTTTGGTTATGAGACTGCCTAGGTCTTTTCTGTCTGACGTGAGCCTGACTTGGAGTCCCTATTGCCATCCCTCTGTGGACCCGAGGTTGACAGACTGGTACCAAGCTCTGGCTATACGTAGATCAACAAATCATCATTCCTGTCCTTACGGAATGCACAGTGTGGACTGGAGGTGCGGTCTAACAAATGATTGTGGTAAGTGCTGTGCAGAACAGTCTTGGAGTATTATCGCAAGAGAAGGGGCTGCTTTCGATGTAGAGGCGAGTGGATGCCTCCCTCCCAAGGGCGATCCTGTGATCTGAGAGATGAGTGAGGTTTGCAGGTATGAGGTTATAGCAGTGGCAGAGATGCTGACAGTGAAAGGCAGTGTGCGACACAACCTGGCAGGGATGCCACACAAAAAAGGAAGAATGACTAACTTCTGTGGCAGGCTAACGAGAGGCTTTGAAGAAAATACTGTTTGAGCTGGGTTTTGACAAACAGCCATGGCAAGGAAGAATATCATGGGACAGAGCAATACATTCAAGCGTGGGTTGGAAGAGCTCAGAGACGGTACATTTCAGGTGCTGAGTGCGTGCGTGCGTGCGTGCGCGCGCGCGCGCGTGTGTGTGTGTGTGTGTGTGTGTGTGTGTGTGTAGGAACACTTCTCTACATGAGGGGAGATGTGGACATCTGTGCTTTGTCCCTGTTAAGCCAGGTATGTTATGTTGTTATTAGTGACTCAGGCATGAGTCAGCCTGGAGGTGTTGGGGGAGATGGAGATGTCTGGCTGCTGGCAGCGCTCGTGTCCATCAGCTGGAGATGTCTGAACACTGAAGATACGGCTTGAGCTCTTGACTTCAAGCCCTGCCGCGAAGCAAAGTGCTTACCATCTATGCTCAACCTTGTTCCTTATTCTTGTTTGAGTTGACAGCCCATCACTCACACCCAATAGTCCCTCAGGGGTCCAGCTGGAGTCTGACTTTCTCATCAGCAGACAGTAAGGAGCTGCTGAGGCTTTGAAGGAGATGCCTCATTGGTGGGGTAGCTGGAACGGCTTAGGTAATGGACTGGAGATTGCTTAGCCAGACGATCATGGGTTCTCCCGACAGAAACAGGAGGTGGACTTGGTGATGGGAGACACAGAATCAGAACTCCATGAGAACGATGCAGGGCATAGGAACGAGCGAGTCTAACTGTGACAGCTGGTGTGCTCCGAGACAGTGACCAGCTTGCATAGCTGTCCACAGCCCGTCTTTGGAATTTGTGGTCCTATGCTCTTTCCACTACCCAAAACCTCGATCTTCTATTTGCCACCAAGAACCAGAAAAACGGAAACTCTTGCAAGTGTGGGAGCCTTATCTCCTAGACTCACCATCATCTTTGTCAGCCACAAAGCCGTGGCAGAGTCTTTATGGCCTCGACCCAGTTTCGATGCCCTACGTGCTCCAAGCCTGGCTTGCCTCTTCCAAAGTCTGACCTCAGACATAAGAACGTTTGAACCATCCATGTCTGACAAGAACCAATATGCTTTTTGCTTGAATGCCATCTCGGATTCAAATTCTAGGGTATTAAGAAAAAAGTACCACTTTTCCCTTCAATCTGCATGTCAAATTATTTGAGGCTGTCTTCTAATTATCATTATTTATATATCACAGTGGTATTGCTTGGCATTTTACAAAACAGAGGAAGGCACCCTCCCAGGCGCAGACACTTACGACAGCTAAGACAATGCATCTGTGAAACACCAGGTGAGAGGGTGGACATGAATCACATATGACAAATTGTGGGCTCCCCCACCCCCTCAGCCGGGAGTGAAAGCACCAGTTACTGCTGGGATCATTTAGGCTCAGCGGCTTTGACTCAGTCAGAAAGAAGTCCGCTCAGCTCACAGTCGCAGATGGGGCTTACTGTGTTAGCGGCACGTGCTTGTAGAGCAACCTTGTGTGCAAAACTACAGGATACACTGTTTTGTTTGTTTCCTTAAGACAGGGTCTCACTGTGTAGTCCTGCCTGACAGAAGTTTCTATATAGACAAGGTTGGCCTTGAACGCACAGAGAGCCAAGGTACTTGGTTTTCCTGGGATAGCAGCTGAGTTTGCCAGGAGCAAGTCTACTTTATCAGGTAGGCTAATTGGTTAAGGAAGGGAGTGGCCTTTCCTGCCCCATCCCCCAGTTGCTTGCAGCTAGGGCTTGGGGAAAGCTCACGGAGTGGGCACACCAACAGGGCTTCGGTAGCGAAAGGGCTGTCCTGGAAGAGGATCCACACAACATCAGAGGGTTGGCATCAAGATGGTGTTCTGGCTGAAAGCCCTGGAGAGTTCTTTTCTTGGTTATCGGGCATTTCTATAATGCATTGCTCCAGTCTGTCTCCTTCCTCATTCTTTCAGCGTGAGTGACTGGTACAGTAGGATTTAAGAGGATCTGAGAAATGCGACGTGGAGCACGTGCCCAGCCGTGGCCTCTTGGGCAACTGTGGGGGCCCAAGCAATGGCTGGGCAGAGCCACCTGGGCAGGGCCAGTGTGTGGAGAAACAAAGGGGAGGGCACAAGCACAGTGCTTGTAAATTTATCTTCCAGCCCAACAACCACAGTCTTGGTGGCACCTACCAGACTGACAGTGAGATTGTCTGAGAAGGGATCATTTGCTTGTGCCATGTTTGAGATCGGCAGCAGCAGCAACAACAACAATTTAACCAAATCAGAGAAGGGAGAAAGCAGACTTGACGATCAAAGTTAAGACTTTCTAATTTGATTCTTTTTTTTTTTCCAATCCTTTCTACAGAAAAGTGGGAACCTATTGCCTCAGAAGCAAATGAACCTGGGGCTCAGAAGAGGCTAGGATGGTTTTCTGTTCAGCCAAGGGCAAAACATATTATCTTCATCTAGAACAGTGGTTCTCAACCTTCTTAATGTTGTGACCCTTTAATATAATTCCTCATGTTGGGGTGACCCCCAACCATAAAATCATTTCATTGCTACTTCATAACTATAATTTTGCTACAGCTATGAATTGTAATGTAAATATCTGATATGTGACCTCTGTGAAAGGGTCATTTGACATCCCCCCCAAAGGGATTATGACCCTCAAGTTGAGAACACCTGTTCTAGATCAATTCTAAAGGTACCAGTGGGGCTGGAGAGATGGTTCAGTGGTTAGGAGTACTGACTGCTCTTCCAGAGGACCTGGGTTCAATTCCCAGCGCCCACATTGCTGTGGGACAATGGTACACCCTGTCACTTGTATTTTAAATAAACACTGATTGGCCAGTAACCAGGCAAGAAGTGGAGGCGGGACAATAAGAATTCTGGGAAGAGGGAAGTTTCAGTCTGCAGTCGTCACCCAGACACAGAGGATGTAAGATGTGACTGCCTCGTTGAAAAATGTACCAAGCCACGTGGCTAACACAGACAAGAATTATGGGCCAATATAAGTTGTAAGAGTTAATAAGAAGCCTGAGATAATAGACCAATCAGTTTATAATTAATGCAGACCTCTGTGTGATTTCTTTGGGACTGAATGACTGCAGGACTGGGTAGGACAGAAACCTCTGTCAACACCACATGGCAGCTCACAAGCGTAACTCTAGTTCCAGGGCATCTGGCTCCTTCACACAGATGTACATGCAGGCAAAATACCAATTCACATAAAATAAAAATAAACAAATTTAAAGCTGCCGATGGTATTTTTATTGTACATAAGGCATGCTGGCCCTCCACCCACTATAGTTTTGGGGTCCTAGGAGTGCTAAGTCGTATGGTCAGTTACTAATTACTGAATGGCAGGTCTTGTTACAGCTGTGGGAAAGTGGAGAACCCCTAGCAACAACGTCTGCTTGTTGGACGCCATACACTCCTGTTTGTAATGCTGGTCTCAAGTCAGCAAGCAGGCTACAGGGATTGCAATGGCTCACTGGGGAAGGACAAAAGTAGCACCTCTGGGTGCTGATGACTCAGAAACCTGGGGGCATGGATACGGAGCTTTGCCCAGGAGCACAAAGGACACTGTTGGGGAGGGCAGATCTGACTGGCGTCCAGTCAGCAGGCTGACTATAGGACTCTGGATGAAAAAATCTCCAGCTACCATGGGATGAACTGCATTGAGGTGTGTCTCACTAGCACCAAATCGGGGACACTAAGATGTAACTTCCGAGCTCATTTCACAACAAGCTGTGGTCTTGTTGGTGAACATTGTAAAGTTAGTATCAACACAAACATCTTTAGGACATTTATTAAATGAATACACAGGGATTGATACTGTATTGTCCTTTATAGTGATAACTGTTATTGTTGAAGTTGCACACACATATACTTAGGGAAGTGTGTGCGTGCATGCAAACTTCAACGAGATGCTCCAAGTGAGCTCATCCACAATTCGAACTGCTTACCAAGTTTGTGGTGACTGAAGTATACACAGTGCACGGTGCCCTGCACTAAGCTTAGTCTCCACAGACGCTGTGGTGCATGCTTCTGTTCTAGCTGCTCAGAGAAGAGCACAAACTCCAGAAGCCCAAGGTATCAGCATCAACTAATGACCACCTTCCCAGAGTCTCCACATGCCCACAGAGGAGCAGCTCTCAGTCTAGCAAGGGAGAGATGTTATCAACGATCCCAAGAGTGGGATATGCAGGGAGCCCAGGCTCCAGGAAGCAGTGGGATGCAGAGAAAAGAGCGTCTACAGGGGGCAGCAGCAAAAGCTAGTGTTGGAGACATGAAGCTGCCGTCTGATATGGATTAGGCTTGGCGAGAGGGAAGAGCCTAATAAGATTCATGGGTTCTGCATGGTAGAAACAAGAGCCAGGAAGGGCTGGAGAGAGGGCTCAGAAGTTAAGGGCACTTGCTGCTCTTCCAGAGGACCCCAGTTTGATTTCTAGCAACCGCACGAAGGCTTACAACTGTCTGCAATTCCAGTTCCAGGGGAACTGGCACCCTCTTCTGGCCTCCATGGGCGCCAGGCAAGCACATGGTACACAGATAGATATTCAGGCAAACACTCATACACATAAAATAACCAAATAACTAAATGAATAGAAGTGCCAGAAGGAGAAGGAAGTGTGGTTTGGGCAGCTGCTAAGGAGGCAGCGCCAGCAGGCTGGTGGTCGGTGGAGACCGTCTGGCGGCAGGATGGGGTGAAGCCTGCAGACGGGCTCCGGGAAGGCGGCCTGAAGGAAGCCTCAGGGAAGGAAGCAGACTGATGTAAACTGCTGGCGCGCCCTAGCCACAGTGGCTGCAGGGATGACCAGAGGTGACATTATAAGCAACACTGAGTAGTTAGGAACGACAGGAGCCAGTGATTAAAAGCTAGGGAGGGAAAGGGTTGCCATGGGCATTTCTCATGCTTCAAAGCAGGCAAGTGGGGCGACCAGTAACAGTAAGTCATTAGCAATCAGACCGTCTGGCTAGTGTCTTTTAAATGATTAAGCTGATTTTGATGACATTTGCAAATGCCACATATCCTCAAGTACCTTCTGAATAATATAAGTGATAATCCATAATTTAAAAATTACGCTTTCTAAGATTCAAAGGCTTAGACAATTGGCTTGTGACACAGATTGTCTTTCCACTGTCCAGGTGGGACACAGTCCCTCCCAGCAAGACCTGCCCTGCAACCCTAGATCAGGATTCCAGTCCCTAGCTCTCATGCTCACCTCGCAGCCCCAGCACACAGAAAACAGTAGTTTTCCTTGACTATAATATATTTCTCTGTAAGCTTCTGCCCGAAACTGGGCTGAGCACTTGCTTCTCAAGGGCCACACGGAGGAAACTCCTCACAGCTTTCCCAGGTCCCCAGCAGAGCCCACGCTCCCGCCCGCCAGGACTCCTATCTGGAAACATTCTGGAGCATGCTTCTTATCCCATGCTGTGGAGTTGGTGTCTGTGTATCTCGATGCACCCTTGAGGTTCCTGAGAACAGGGCCATAGCCGCTCTCACTCTTTCCCCAGGGCCCACCATAGGGGAGGCCTCGGGTGCTTGTGGACCTGAGCTGGCGTTGATGAGGTCACTCCTGGGGCATGGAATGTTCAGCTCCGAGCCTGCAATGGGCTTCGAGGAGGGAACTGAGCACTTCCGTGGCATACCTCTCTTTCAAAGATGGGCGAATTTCCTGAGTCTGTGTGCTTGCTGGCTTCCCTCAGTCAACACCACAGGCAGCATTTCTGCTGCCTTTTCAGAATCTTCCCTTTACAGCAGGTCACACAGGACCCGGATACAGGCTCTTCCTCTAGTAAGAAGCCAAACACCACATCCCATAGACTGACGAGGCCTGGGGCAGCTAATGGTCGGGTGAGGCGCTCTGGAAATCCATTTCTGGCTTTAAATTCACAGTACCATTCTCTGGAGACAGGCCCGCGACTGGAGGATGCACCAAAAGAGCCCAGATGAGAAAGGCAGACAGAAGCCCGAGAAGCAGAAAGTCTCGCAGAGTGGTCTCCACTGGGTGGGAGTCCACTGGCGGTGGCAGACAGAGAGAAGGGCCCCTCCCTTCCGACAAGTCTGAATTATAAGTCACTCCTTTTATTCCATGGTTTTCTTCGGCATCTTTTTTGATTCCTCTCTTTTGTAGGATTAACCTTATTTCTATAAAACGCAACACTATAAAGAACACTATAGCCCGAATTTCTGCTTACTCAGCTACATGCTACCCTCATGGTCTGGCCCTCAGTTCACACTTGGGACGTGTATCTTACTGACCACGTACAGGACGCGTGACTGACCTTGAGCTCCCTGGGAATGAAGGTCAAAATGCTTCTGTGTATTTCTGGCAATGCTGACCTTTAACATGTGCCCAGCCTTTCATGATTCACTGAAGGGTACATGAAACTAACTGGTTGAGATGATGCTGGGACAGGGATGTTCTTACCTAGATGGAAGCCAGTCCCCATCACCACAGCAAATATCTGAGCACTGAAGTCGAGCACCACGAACTTTCCATTGCCCAGACACGTGACAGAAGTAAAAGGTCACAGACTGCAGGCAGAAGACAGCAACCTCAGGGCTAGACCCTACGATAGCCGTGGGGCCTCAGGGACATCACCTCTGTCCTTTCTGAGGCTCTGATGCTGGAATCCAGCTGTTCCAGGGGCTGTTTACTCAGGAGGAAAGAGTAGCCAAAACCTTATGACAGCAGTTTAGGATGGCAATAGCTTAGAGTGGCCAGGTAGTTACACCCTTGAAGCCCCTGGTGTGGAGAAAGACTAGTAAAGACTGGTAAGCGTAGGAGAGAGGGGGCAAGAGCTGCTCTCCGGGGGTAAGGGGTGGGGGAGAAAGAGAGGGTCCTGCTGGACGTGCTAAGAAAGAGGTGCTTTGTAGCACGCTGTGAGACTGTGCATCCATTACAGCTCATGTGCTGACTGACGTCTATGGCCAAGCTCATGGTGCCCCCTTAGTTAAACCTAGTCCTGCCAGAGCAGTTCACAAGGGACCTATCCTAAAACTACAACAAGCAGTAAGAAAGGAGGTGGAGAGTGGAATTAGCCACTTCCCTGTGCAGACAACCCTGACCGTATGCCATCATCAAGAGTGTGTCCAGTGTGTGTGTGTGCGTGCGTGCGTGTGTGTGTGTGTGTGTGTGTGCGTGTGCGTATGTGTGTACATAGGTCCTGGGGCCTTAGGAAATGAGTCTCTGAAAGTATGAATCTACTGCGTAGTGAAACATACGGCTCAGGCCACCTGGTCCCCACAGGCACAGTAGAGACTTCATCTGGCGTTTGGCTATAGAAGCTGTTAGCCATTTCAAAGCTGCCGTGGAGCTGATGTACTGGCCATCTTGAGAGACTGCTTCCAATATGGAGCACTTCTGGGTGCTCCCTGCCATGTGTCCTCAGCTAAACCCAGAACTCTTTCCTCCCAGCTTTGCTACTGCCAATTCCTTTCCAGGTGTGTCTTCCAACCTCTCCCCATACTCTAAACCCTCATCATTCCCCCCCCCCACTACTGTCCCTCCAACCCTCCCCCCAAAGTCTGTGCTTGGCTGGGCTACTCCTTTGGTAACTTGTCCTTTCTGTGGGCCCATATTTCATATATGATAATACAGGCAGGCTCACTGGCCACTAGGCAGCTGTAATCCTGCCAAACAAGCAAGACAGCCACCTAACAAAGTCCAGGATGTATGGCTCCTCCTCCTTTGTTAAAATGTAGATCGCCTGGGGAGAGGTGTTTTCCAAAGCTGGTGAATTAAGTTGCAGGTGCTTCCCTAGCCCCGTGTCCACCTTGGTTTACCTGGGGGTTAAAAGGTGTTTTGGAGAATAAACGTGGGTAGTTCTTCAGGATGGAGGAAGCCTGAGATGCCCTCCCATCATGACTGTGCGAACTGTGTCTCGTTATTTTCTCGCGCCTCCGTACAGGTCAAGATGGGGAAAGATAGTTTCTATGTTGGGCCCTACAGGCTCCGACACCTTTCCATCACGCTTACAGTAGTTATTTGAACGTGGTTATTAACCTCGCCTTTCAACCTCGAGCCATGTAGGTAACCCGCGTTAAGAGCATGGGCTTTGGATTAGAACCCTGACCCTGCGACCAGACAACGCTGGGCTCACAGAGTGACCAGAGGGAGAGAACACACAGAAGACCCATTCATAACATGCGTGACCAAGGAGGAGGTGACGTGTGACTCACAAATGCCGCCGGAAGGAAGAGGACGCCGAGCTCATAGGAACGGATCATCAGCTGGGTGCCATTCTTCTCCAGGGCTCCCCAGGCGGCTTTGGACAGATTGGCGCTGTGGAGACAAGGACAGAGAAGGGGCTGTCTCAGAGTGGCGTCTCTGTGCGGGTCAGCTGTACACAGCTGCGAGAGCATGGGTCAAAAAATTTATAGCCGCAATCATGCGGATTCAGTTTTGAGCAAAACTGTGATACTGAAAGGGAAATTTAAGCCCCACTGTGCTGCAATTCTCAGGATTTATCTAATTGCTAATTCACCCTCATTTGAACACCCCGAGGGCAGTTATTAAAATGATTATCTTCCTTAGAAGTATTTTTTCCATGTCCAAACTCCCTTTCTTTTTATAATCGTGGTATTGCTATATCTTCTAGTTGTGTTGTATATAAAAGCAGCACTTAAGAAAAATCCGTGGGGCCAAAGACACGACTTAGTGGCTAGGTGTGTGAGTCAGTGAGGATCTGCAGGAGGACAAGAGTTCAGTTTCCAGCACCCATGTAGGTCTCAAGTGCCTGTAACCCCAGGATCCAGTGCCCTCTGCTGGCCTCCAAGATCACTGCACCCGTGTGCACAAACCCATACACAGACACAGAACTAAGAATAAAAACCAAAAACCTTTGAAACGTTAATAGTATCACATACAAGTAGCTACTTTCTGTCTTTTTTGGGGGAGGGACAATGAAAGCTAATTGCTACTTTCGCTTTGAAGAAACAGCTCTGGGGCCACCAGCCTAGTGTTTACAGTCGGAAGACGGCTCATTTAGAATCGTGTTTAATATAGGCAAAGAGCTGTGGGTACGGCTTTTCAAAAAAAAAAAAAAATTCCAGCACAGCAGGAGGAAGGAGACCTGGAATAGACACAAAGGAGGCGCCAAGATCACTTTGGTTCTCATTTACGGATGCCAAAAAGCTGACTTCACAGAAGTGGAGAGGAACACAGCATTGTGTGAATGTGAGTGTGTGTGTCTGCCTGTCTGTCATAGGCGTCGGGGCTCAGGGAGAGCAGAGGAAGGCCACACAACTGGTGTCAAAGTGAGTCCTAGTGTGCTACACCTCAGTGACCAGAGCTGGAAATAGCTCCTTATACATTTATTTAGTTAGGAAGGCAGGCAGGCTTTCTTGTGGCTCACAGTTTGAGGGTTCAGTCTGCTGTGGCTTGGCAGTGACAATGAGTATAGCCGTGGCTGCAGGACCAGATGGCAGCTGGATACTGTGTCAAGAGTTCAGAGGCAGAGAGGGATGAATGCTGAACCATGGGAGAGTGTGGACCACATTCAAGGTGAGTCTTCCATGTTCAGCGAAATCTTCTGGAATCATCTTCACAGACATGCCCAGAGACTTGCCTTCTAAATAGTTCTAAGTCTTGACAATCCAAATTGAGCAATGCAGTGTGTGTATGTGTGTGTAATCTGAGGCTAGCAGGACACAGGAGCTATGAAGAGGGGACGAGCTGGGGAGAAGGGATGGAGGAGAGAGGGTAAAACAGAAGGAAGAAGAAATGACACTAAACGTATTTGAAAAAGCTGGAGGGAAACCATTTCCTTATAAGATATGTAATCTCATACAAAAGGATGCTCCCTGGAGCCATAGACTATTATCTAACAAAAACTCCAGTGCCAGGAAGGGGATATTTCCATTTATGCTGTTGGTCAGAAGGGTCCATGATAATCCCCCCCCCCCAAATATAGTCTATTGCTATTGCCTTTGGTTACTTCCCAGAAATTAAAACTCTATCGGTGAAGACTACACACTTAAGCCGGAGGAGGAGGACTCAATCTGGTTCTGGTCTGGAAGCCTCCTCCTTGAGGACAGGTGCTTACAGTGTCAGAGGGTGCTATGCAAGCTCCAAGTGAAAAGCTGTCAATCAATGGCCCTACCCAGCTGTAGACCCTGAGAGCTTTGCACAAGCTTTACAAAGGGCTAAATTATATGAACTGAAGAAACATGAAGACAGAGAAGGGAATTATTTTTATTTCGAATTACCAATGTACATTGCATACAGTATTTCCATAGATGTATGCAACTTTAGGAAAATTGCTGTTAATAAGAGTAAACCTACTGCATAGTCTTAAAAAAAATCTACTAGGTTTGCCCAAATTCTATTTCTCTTTAAAGACGACTATTAGGAGCTGGGTGTGATGGTGCATGTGTGCAGTCACAGAATCCGAGGCGGAGGTGGGAAGATCAGGAGTCCAAGGCCAAAATGGGCTACATTAGACCCCGCCTCAAAGAACATTTACAGACCTACCTGCCTTCCCCAGCAGATGGACCGCACTGGGGAGAGGGAGCCTTTCTGTGATGTACAAGGCCACAGAGAAACATGATGGAGGTAGAAAGAGAGGTACCACTTTAGGGGAAGAGTTTTTTGAAAGACAGCTAAGATTTATGTTTCTCACCTGTCAGTGTGATTACTGGCATCTTTCATGTGCTAAGGCAAATGTCTAACGGTGAAATCAACCAGCAGGCTGAGGTGGAAGCTGTCTTCTCAAAGGTCTCCACTTTCTGGGTAACCCCCTGAATGTCAGCAACACAATACCCAAGCCAAATGTGCCCTAGGAAAGACTTCTCATTCTTCCCGCATTAACTGCGTTCCCTCACAGTCTGAGTTGAGGGCTCAGCCATAGCAGAGACCATGATAAACAGAGACCATGGGGACGCTCTTGCAGATGGCTCCCTCCTACCCTGCTTTTGTACTTGCCTTCTAACAGAATTCCAAGTCTCTGCAGCCTTCAGAATTCTACCCCGAACACTGGGAGACTTGAAAGACACACGTAGGTTGTCTGGGTGACAAATCAACATTTCTTGAAATGTCATCTTTAATAATTTCTTACATTATGAGTAATGCTTTGAATCACTGGCACCCAGGAAGATTGGGAATGTATTTCCAAACTCTCATGCTGTCTGCTCTAGGTGTGGGTGGCGTAGAAGCCACCAGTATCTTCTACAGGGCAAAGTGATACCCTGAGGTTCATGCAAAGTTCTTGTGTTCCTGGAACCCCGAAGGTGTTCCAGCTGTTCTTTTCCATTCAGACCCAGTGTCCACTGCCTTCATCAATCCCGCTTTCTCCTGCCTCCCTCTGGACCGAGCAGCCCCCTCCTGTCTGTGCAAGCTGCAATTCCTTGCTTTTGCTATACCTGAAGTGCTGCTTGAGTATTAAAAAGGGAAGGGTTACTTCATTCTTTGAGGGATGGAATTCTATAGGGTAGGATTTAGATGAAATTGGGGACATTCAGGGTGGTAGGATTCAGGATATATTAAGTTTAACTGTCCACCAGAAACTGCCCAAACTACGAATGAAATAATAGTTTTTTTTTAAAAAAAAAAGCATTTTTTGAGGGACAGAGGTGTATCACTTAAAGCTCAATTAGGGCTATAGAGTTGGAAGATTGTGTCTAACAAAGATGTATGTGCATTTTCTCCCCGGGAATCTGACGTTTGCAATTGCGGCAGCTGGTAAACATAGCTTTGTGAGACTGTTCATCTTTGCCCTGACACTGGAGCTGGGAGTCTGCACAGAGCAGGTGAAAGGCAGACAAAGTGAGAGCCATGAACATAGAAACTCAGGTTGGATTTTGTGGCCTCCAGCCTCGGTGAATGTCTTAAGAAGGCAGACCATATATCCCAGAACTAAATAAACACATGTAGTTAGGCCCAGGGTCATAGGAGCTTTGGAGGACAAAAGCAAGGAACCATATTCGATGGTGCTTCATGCCAACACAGTGAGCCAGTACACAATGACACGGTAACAGACGGTGTGTTATGAAAATGACCGTTGTCTCTCATTCACCTTCTAAACACTCCAAAGAATTTCTCCTGGGTTTATCCTAATCAGAAACATACAGGGTCAGGAATTCGGAAAAACAGCATTCTGACAAGCGAGGGTGACTCTATTTACCAAGTGTTAATGGCTATGTTTGCATTACTCCATTGAAATCCTAGCTCCCAATTTGAGAGTCTCAGGAACTGATACATGTATAGCCCTCACGAGGCAACAGTGACTCTCTAAGAGACCCCAGGAACTGCCCTGGCCTCTTTCCACCACTTATGCGGAGAAGTTAGCTATCTGAAACCTCGGAGAAGACCTGATCTCATCGTTAACCATTACTTGACATTCCAGTCTCCGGAACTGGAATTGGAGAAATACATTCTGTTGTTTAGAAGCCACACATGGTACTTACACAGCGGCCTGAGCTGAACAACAACACCCCAAGTCAACATTGTAAAGGTGACCAAGGGCAGCATCTACAAATAGCATGGCTAGTGACAATTATTCTATCACAGCTTCTCAGGTGCGGCTGCTCACTACAGGCTTGATCTCCGTCCACAATAGGAAAAAATTTCACCAACTCTTTCAGAATAAATTTATACCATCTACCATAAGAACTCTAATGGATTCTCAGGAGTCTGTATGTAAGGTACATATGGATTACACAATGTCAGGTACTTGAAGAGCAAAGGAAGGCAGACGTTGAGAAAAGAACCCCATTGCCAAAGCAGATTGTTTATCCCTGCTTCCCTACTAACAGTGACTCCCTAAGCACTTCCTATTCTCCTTTAAGCTCTTGTTTCTAGAGGGGACATGTGTGGGGTGGGGTGGTCTTTCAGAACAAAATACTTTCCCAGATCAGATTCTCCAAGCCACCCTCTGCATGTCTACCTGGGTTGCCCTGTCACCCCAAAGAGAAAAATTTCTAGTTTCCACTGGGTACCTCCTATCAAGTACACTTATTTGAAAGACCATAGTATTCTGTTGCTAACAGCTACTCAAGAGAAAGGAGACCATGAAGATGCCCTCATGGTCACACCTTGCTCCATGGGTCTTTCAGGATCTAAACACTGGTGATGGAGGTAGCTGTCACGGCCAGTGCTGGCTGGAGCATTATTAGAGCTGCTGACCTGGTCCATTGCTGAGTTTTTGTTAAAGGTGATGTGTCTTCCAGGACGACTGCTATTACAGGGACACATGTTGGCTGATGAAACGTTTCTTTGCTTCCTAACCACTCAACAGTCTAGGCAGCAGCAGCTGTGTGGAGAGAAGACACGGTTTACAGACCGAAGCTGGGGCCACCGCACCTCTGGAGTGTCAGACGTAGGGGACTGATATCGGTACAGACAAATGTCACAGTGTTAGCAGTGGATGTTGAAGATCATACCGAGCAGCTGCAGCGAGGAAAGAGAGACAGACCACAGCTACTGCTGCCGTCCAGTTCCTGAATGCCCCCAGGATCATGCCTTCTGCAAACACACACAGGGGTACGCGGTGCCTTTCCTCTGCATTGGCTCTAGGCTTCTCTGTACTGCCCTTGGGCTCTGTTTCTTTCTATGGACTGCAATAACATGTCACAAAAGAGGAAAAACAGTCCTACTGTAAAAGAAAATGAAATCTCATGCAGTAATTGATTCCTGTTGTATTTCGGTACACATAAGAAACTAGAATTCTGAGATTGTCAGCTCCCTCTACAGCATCTTTCCCTACACAGATTACCACTCAAACTATACAACAGCACTCTTTCCCTGGGCCACTGAGAACACTGGGTATCTATCTAGGACAATTCTGCATTCTAATAGACACAATACATCTTTAACTATGATTGTTCTAATTAGAAGTGGTGTTCGGCATTCCTAATCATATCTATGCTTAATTCTCTGAAATTGTGTTTTAAAATTATGCCTTTCTTCTTTTGGCTATTTTAATTCCAAGTTTCTTTTACAATGAAGCCATTTCCTGGGCTGATGATGTTATTTCGGAGGCAATGGAAACTTTTGGAGGTGAGGTCTTGCTGGAAGAAGTTGGCCATTAGGAGCAGGTCCTTGTTTCCTCCGTCTCTTTCTCTGCCTGGTCCTCCCCGCCCCCCCCTGTGGTAGGAAGCCACATGTTCTGCCCCACCATGGCCCTGGAGCCATGGAGTGGACCACCTGTTATGGTGAACCAAAACACGATCCTGTCTGTGAGCTGCTTTTCTCAGATGCCTGTCACAGCGACAGAAGGTCCGGCTAGTGCATGTAGTGCGCTTTTGTTTATTACTGCTCTAACATGGCATAAGGTCCATGCCTCCAAATAACATATTTACTATCCTGCTCCTGGTGGTGAGGAGTTCAAAACAGTCATGCTGGACTACAATCTAGGTAGGGGACAGGTTCTTAAACCGCACCCATCCCTGGAGGTTCTATAAAAGAATTCTGACATTTCCCTTAGTGTTTAGGAGGTCTGTCTGTCTGTCTCCCCCCACCCTTTTTTTTTTTTTTAAAGACAGGGTTTTACTATGTAGTACTGGATGGCCTAGAACTCACAGAGATCCTCCTGCCTCTACCTTCTAAGTATTAGGATTAAGGCCTATACCAGCATGTCTGGCCTCCCCCAGTATTTAAAGGCTGGTTGCCTCTCTGTTCCTCCATCTTTAAGGCCAGTTCCCTTCTGTCCAGGCTCATTTGTCCAGGCCTAAATATCTCAGGCACTAAGGGTTTATCGGCTTCATGGACTGATACTTTTCTAAAGTAGCCTATAACATGTTTCAATAACATGTTCAGATCCTTTGCCTAGAACAGAGCTCCAAATGGCTGTACCTGCCTCAGGCTTTTCATCCCATATTGATTTCCTACGGTTCTCAGAAAGCATCCTTTCAACCAAAGCCTCAAACAAATACCACAGCCTGCCATCTAAGACACCCAAGAAAAGGAAGGGTCTATGCTCTTCAGTCTTATTTCCTGTCCGCCTTCCATGAGTGCTTCTGACTGTATGACGCCATCACCCCCACAGATCCGCAAGCATCCTTCCTTTGTCCAGGATATCTTCTACTCTGCCCACTCCTTAGAAGCCAGAGCCCGCTCCTCCCCCATAAGCCCCTTGTCTTTCAGATGCTGCTGGCTGCTACTCCAGGCCCCAGTCTTTTCCTAACACTGAGTCCTGAAGATGTCAGGCAGGCGAGAAACATCTGCTTTATTCAAGAACGGTGGCTGGTTAACCCGGCTCAGGAGATGCGACTGGTTAGGACTTGTGGCCAGAAGACAAACAGAGCACGAGGACATCTTAAGTGAAGAGGTACAGGAAGAGACTGCGGGGAGGAGTGCACAGAACACAGAGGAAGACAGGACTGGCACACCCAGAACCCGGGTCATGTGTGTCCTGACCACCCTAGTGCTATCTATCCTGTCCGTCATCAGCTCCCCTAACAGCAAACACAGTGACATCTGTCTCAACACACAAGTGTGTAAAGTCCCTAGCACATGAATAGTGCTTCATAGACGCTTGTTCTTACAAACATCACTGCTTTGCCCATGATTCATTAACTACAGATGCTACAGAAGGCAGATCTTCCCGGGCTTCCTAGTCAGACAGTTTTGGTACAGCTAGGTCTAAACATCATTTACCAGACTGCATCACCAATGTCACAACCACAGCATGAGTTCCCACGGTAGAAACACAACCAAGTTCTAAGGCAGGACACACACATAAGTCCCCCGTTGTTACTACAGAAGGTGAGAAGGCGCCAGAAACATAATAGCACGGTGAAGATGCGATCAAATTTGCACATGTTGAACAATCTTATGAGATTAGCTGCTAACGAGGAGCTGCGGGGCAGCCGCGCTTTGAAAGTACTATTGCCTATCTGATGGAGAGCAAGGAAATTCCAGCAGGAAAGGAAGAGTGAAGACCACTGTTTCCAGGCAGACAGTCTGAGCAGAGTCCTGCAGAAACACTGCACTCAGCCTGGGCCTTTGCAAGTCTATATTCTCACAAATTGCCAAGCAGATTCTCATCAATCTACCTGATCCCCGGTCACAGGCAAACCATGATCCCCTAGCAAAGTCTCCCATATACACAGTGAAGTCCAAGTGGAGGCTCTGGCATTCCACAGCACATCCTTGTCCTTAAGTGGACTCACCTGTCCTTGATCCCACAGGTGCAATTTTAAGGATTTCAGACACCATCATATCAGCATCAAGGATTTGAAATGAAAAGAATTATGGTCAAAATTCCTCCTAGCCGAGGATATAGCTCAGTGAGAGAACGCTTGCCTTGCAACACTTGCCTTGCAAGTGTGGACCCTAGATTTAACTGAGTTAACCAACCAAGCTAAAAACGAAAGATCAAATTAATAAAATAAAACCAAAAACAAAACCCACAATTGGGGCTGAAGAGATGGCTCAGTGGGTCAAGGCACTTGCCAAGGAGCCTGACAAGCTGAGTTTGACCCTGGGAACAACACGTTAGAAGGAGAAAACTGACTCCCCTGGATCATCCTTTGGCCGCACATGTGCGCACATAAGTGTAATAAAGACAACGTAACTGACCTCTCCAGAATATCATGGTCTCACCGCTTTTTAAATTCCAGTCAGAGCTGGTATTATGGCATCACGTCAAAGAGTTTTAATGGGTACTGGTTCACGACCAACGTGCTAACCAAATGTTTCCTAGTATTTTGTCTTCCACTGAAGTGGCCCTTTGTTTTGGTGGACCTCTTGTGGTGGAAAAGCCACAAATATGAGAAGCTGTAACGAGCTATGCGGATTCAACACCATCTGCTCACTGGTGAAGATGTGGATGGGTGACATGGCCTAGGCAGAGGAGACTGGGAACGGGAAAGCAGACCCAGAGGGAAGCCTGGGAACCCTTTCGCCCCTCTGCAGAAGACGAAATGGTAGCAGGACGGGTCCTAAGAAATGAACTGTTTTAACCATACTTTTCAAGTTTCTTTCTTTCTAGGAGAATTCTTTGCTCGAAGGAAACATCTCAACAAACGAAAGACTAGCATATCCAGGAAGTGCTTGGGCTCCCCTCCTCCTGTCCACTGTCACAGCAGTGGCCTTGGGAAGGAGTTTTCTGAACTTACAGGGCTCCAAGGAAGAGTGAGCAGAAGAGATGGAGCCCAACCCTTGGCTGGACAGAGGAAAACAGGCAGAGAGAACAGGAGGGATTCTTTCTCTTGGCGGCTGATGGTAGGTGTTTATTTAGCCAGGAAAGACCAGCAGAACCAATGTATGGTCAGCACTAGACTAATTTACCTTACGGGCCTAACGTCCTTTGATGGCCCTGAGTTTACAAAGCCTGACACCTTTTGTGTCATTTCCTTGGTCCCACAGTGGCACAGCCTGCTGGGACCCTTCCTTATACCTTTGGAGCTTTACAATGAATAGCACCAAGAATTATTGTTCTACAGGGAATACTAGGTTACCACTGATACCCACTGAGACAGCTTGAGGAACAGCCTTCTTGGGGCTTGTTACCAGCTCACAGAGCCTGACATCTGTAACTGCCACGGAGCTGTGCCCACCTTAAGGGCAATGCGTTCCTTCCTTCCTGCTCTCAGCCTGTTACCATTCTGACCGTTCCATCCTGGTCTGGCTGAATGACTTCCTCTTTTCCTGCTCTCCCGTGCTTACCAGGCTGTATCAGTGTCTCATGAGAACTTCCTGCCGCCATGTTTTATTCTCCTTAGGCTATCCACAGATAGACTCCAGAGAGATGTAGAGGAAACAAAAGACAGACCCAAGATCCAGTTCGACCGTTTATAAGATGAGGAGCTTAAACCTTGCACCTTTTTCTATAGCCACAGAGAGCTATGACATCACCTGGGCCACTTAGATCACAGAAAACTGACAGTGTTATTGATCATGAATGGTATGCAGTAACAATAGACTGGAATACCCGGCATTCTCGGTGATACTAACTGGGATCGCCTGGCTCCCTCGCCCCAAAACCTCCAGTGACCCCTAACTGGAAAGTCTAAAAATCTCTCACCAGACCCCAAAGCTGACCACAGCTTCCTAGCTGCTTTCCCACGGCATAGATACAGTCTATGCCAGCTCATGGTTCTCTCCCCTCCTCACACGGCCCAGGACCCTTGGGTTCATGACTTCCTCCACCTAAAATCCCATTCAGGTCACTAATCTACAGAGAAACCTGCTACCCTTCAGGTTTTGCGTGTGCGGTCTCTGTTCTGTGCCAGGCTTTGCTGGGGTATGAGGCCAAGAACTTCAGAGTTCTCTTGAAACACTTCAGCACGCTCACTCAATGCCCATTTTCCAGTCACATCCTGGAAGCTGACAAAATTTCCTGGGTATCGAAGTTCCTTGGCTTCCACCCATCCAGCCTGTTCATACCAAAGTCAGCCACCCCATGCAAAAGCAAATGACACCTACGGCCTGAGTCATCCGGCTGGCTCTCCTGTCCAAAACTGCGTCTTGTCCTGTGACTGCTCAGTCTCTTATTCATCTCCTCTGCCGTTTGCAAGCACACTTTCCGAACCTCCTCCGGCTAGCACGCTGGGGGTGTGTGGGCCTTGGGATGGGATATTGATGGCTGATCTGTGACTACTGATGATCAGATCAGGCTGGAGGGGGTTTCAGGGTATGTGCTTATGCTACAGCAGTTAGGGGCCTCCATGGGGTACTGATTGACAGGAGCAGGGAGGACGCTTAGGGGAGAGGGCGACCAGTCCCACAGGGAAAAGCTGCATGCATCTTCAGGAAGTGGTATCTTTTGTTGAAGAGAAAGGATTTGGTAAGTAGTACAATTTGGCAAGAGTGCCCCAAACGTCAGTGTGCTAAGGATTTGGGAGGTAGGTGTCACATGGGATCTTCAGGTCACTGCGTCCTGCCCCTTGGGGGAGATTCTTTTCTTCCTTGCTTTGCTTCCTGGACATGACAGAAATGGTTTAGCTGCTCTAAGCACTCACTATTCTCCTGTGCTATTTCACCACAGGCCCAAAGACTTCACGGCACTGCCGTCTGGCTCACTTAGCAAAGGCCATTAGCTACAGCCATGGTGGAAACATTGGGGGGCGGGGGTTGTACTGGAGACAGAACCAAGGCCACACACACACACAAGGCACAGAACTATATCCCCAGCCTTCCTCTCAGTTTTCATTTTGAGACAGGCTTTCACTAAGTTGCCCAGATTATCCTTGAACCTGTGA
This sequence comes from Alexandromys fortis, assembly GCF_014885135.2. NCBI lineage: Eukaryota > Metazoa > Chordata > Mammalia > Rodentia > Cricetidae > Alexandromys > Alexandromys fortis. Next base: position 5,687,904 of record NW_026067953.1, on the reverse strand, counting down.
TCTTCCTGCTTCAGCCTCCTGAGTAGCTGGGATGAGAGGCCTGTATCTAGCTGGGCCAGAAATGAAAATCAAGTTAGGCAGGAAGCCAGGAAACACTGGACAGTGGGCCTGGAGAGAGGTCAGTGGGGTCTGGTCCAGGAGCAGTACCTACCAGCCGGGAGGAAAACTGGGCCCCTGTGGCTCACCAAGCAAGGGGCTGTGCTCGTCCCAGTGCCTCCGTCAGCAGCGCCATTCTCAAAGCAGAGACTAGATCCCAAGTCTCTGGGTGCAGGGGCCACATCCACACTATTAAATCCATAACCAAAGCTTACGTACAAACTAATTACAATGTACTATCAGGAGCCGAAAGTCAGGGCTCCTCACCGAACACACTGGATCATTTGGCACACACCATTTCAGTTCTCTGTGCTTTCTTTCGCAGCCCTAGAATGAGGGTAAGACTAGTACCCAGCTCCTAGAGGAGGGGTGCTGATCCAGCACACAGGAAACGCTACACAAGGCACGGCTAATACATGTATGGTTCTCCTTTGGAGGCCGGCCCGTGGACGGGGACTACATACAGCATCTCTTCTCCAGCCACAGGCACATCTCATGACTGTGAGAGCCAGCACACAAAGGGCTTCCCACCAGGGACAATGTTTCTGGCGGCTGGTTCACATGGGCATGAACAAAGAAATGCTGTCTTTGCTCGGCTTGTACCAAAATGCAAGAAAGCGAAGGCGGTCAGTGGCCTCAGATCATCTCAAAAGTACAAAAGAAATCATTTACAGATAGCATTATTTGTAACAAAGTGTACAAGGCGTACCAGAGAATCCTGGTTATCTCGGGGGCGCCAGGCAACCAAGTCTACTAAATAACATCTCCAAGTATTCTTTTGTGTGATCCGATTTGATTTCCTCCAAAAATTACAGACAAAGGAAGGGGGAAACCCCCGCTGTTTCACACTCTGAGGAGCAGACAGCAGGGAGGCAGAATTACAGAGTGATACAGCAACGCAGAGGAGGGAAATGTCTTTTATATTCCTCCAAAAAGCCAACAGCGATTTTGTAGTCAAGCACTTGTCTCTCTTTCTCTGAGTGGCAGCACCAGCATTTCTGCTCATCTCTATCAGTGCCTGTCCGTTGCTAGGCAACCATAACAGTGCTCCAGCTAGTGTTAGTAACCATCTTATTTCTTGCCTCCCACAATGCATAGCTTCCATAATTGTTCTCAACGGGTTTGCCAGCTACATCTAGGCCCAATCTTCTTAGTCAAAGTTCCATCCTAAAGCTCGGTTTCTTGCTTACTTGATGCTGCAGTAAAAATCTGACAATTATATTTGTAGTCATGTACTGGAAATTTCCGTATCAACAGGATGCTCATCAAACAAGGGATAATTTCATGGTAGGATTAAAACAGATGGAAAGAAAAACCTTATTAAAACCATAAAGAACTTGCCATAGAAGCAAACAACCAGACACAGGAGAAAATAGGCAACCTCGTGTCAAACTAGCTAAACTGCCAGCTCTAAGTTCCTGAAATACAGGCATCTGGTTAGAAGTACCTGTCTTTTGTTTCTTTTTTTTCTTTTTCTTTTTTTTTTTTTTTTTTTTTTTTTTTTTTTTTTTTTTTTTTTTTTTTGAGACAGGGTTTCTCTGCGTAGCCTTGTCTTGGAACTCACTCTGTAGACCAGGCTGGACTCGATTCCGAGATCTGCTTGCCTCTCCCTCCTGGATGCTTGCATTAAAGGCAATCAGGAAGTGCTCACCTTCAATTGGGATAATTCTCATCAATTATCCAATCAGCCTCAGATTGATTTTTTTAAAAATGTAATCTACAGACAAGTCTTTAAAAAAAAGTATTTGTATGTGTGAGCATGTGCACATACATACTCATGTGTATGCCAAGCGTGTGCAAAAGTCCAAAGGAGGCTCAGTGGTGGTGGTGTACGCCTTTAATCCCAGCACTCCAGAGGCAGAGACAGGTGGATCTTTGTGAGTTCGAAGTCAGCCTGGCCTACAGAGTAAGTTCCAGGGCAGGCATGAAAGCTACAGAGAAACCCTGTCTTAGAAAAAAAAAGAAAAGAAAAAAAGAAACCCACGGGAGGCCAGATGAGGGTGTTGGGTCCTCTGGAACTGGAGCTCCTGGTAACTGGGAGCCACCTGAGTAGGCTGGAACCTGAGCTCTGGTACTCTGCAAGGACAACAAGCAGTCTTTACCACTGAGCTCTCCAGCCCCCACAGATGAGCCTCTCAGCCACATACTGTATGTCAGTGTGTGATATATACAAACTAGATAAAGGTTTTAGACACTGATTCCATGAATCAAAAGAGCCTAACTGATTAGTGTTAAATACATCATATGGCTTAATGGGGCAAGATTCTCATATTCTATCATTAGCTTCAGAACATTCCATTAAATCAGATGAAAAACCCACATTATGAATGTTTTTTTTCAAACTTTAAATGACAAGGCTAGTAAACGATACTCCGATCTTGTTTTGGGTTATCTCTTCAAATAATACGGTGAGTTAGCATCCCATCCCAAGGGCGCTGGGCTTGGACAGGATCGTGGAGTTGTTAAAGCTACTAAACACTTGGGCCAACCAATGGTGATGGTTTCAAGCTGAAGAATGTAATGGCTAGGGCGCAGGAACAGGAATGCAGGGCAATCTACGTACTGCCCACCCCCTTTCTTCCTTCCTTTCTTTCTTTCTTTCTTTCTTTTTTTTTTTTTTTTACTGTGTACGTATATTACCAACTTGAAAAAGGACAGTTTTTAAAGGGTTCTTGTTCAACACTGGCATTTCAGTAAACAGAGACATCATGCATGAGAGGGGCCCATAATAATACACCAGAGTCCTCAAATCCCTATTGTCTAATGCTAGTATAATCATGAAAGTTGACAGTGATGCTGGTGTAAATGAACCCAATATATTGCCAGCTATATAGTTTCTAGTACACACAATGATATACTGAGGATATAACTGACAACAGTAACAAGTGACACACACACACAATACTATACTATACAGTTTACCCATGGAGCATACTGCTCTTTAGAAACAGAAATATGCTGTGTTAAGCCACAGTGGCCTGGGCATGGTGGTACATGCTCTTACTCCTAGCTATTCAAAGGTTGAGATGAGAACACTGAAAAGTCAAGTCCAGCTTGGATAACTTAGTGAGGCCCTATCTCAAACTAAAATACATTTTTAAAAAGGAGCTGGGGAGATGGCTTAACAGTAAAGAGCACTGGCTATTTCCAGAGAATCCTGGCTGGAACTAGTATCCTCAGGGCAACTCACAATCCTCTAATTCCAGTTCTGGGAAGTCTGATGCCCTCATCTGGTCTGCAGAGGTACTACATGCATGTGGCACACAAACTTACATCTAGGCATAAAATAATTTACATAAAATAATGTATTTTAAAGGGAAGAGGATGTGTAGCTTGATTTTAAAACCCTTTGTTTTATAGAAAACAAAATCCTCAAGGCCAGGAAGTCAAGTGTCCTCACAGGTGGTTGGGAGCTAACTCGTAATAAGAATGGGCAGTAAATACCACACACAATGCACACCTCTAAGGGGATAGATTTTTGTGTATTAGAAACTCAGATCTTTTTAGTTCCTGTTAATATCTTATAAGACTATCATTTTTTATCAATTCTATACACCTCAATAAATACTCTGAATAAATACCAATCATGCTCTGTTGAGAAACATACCATTTTTGTATAAGCTCAAGTTGAGTACATTAAAACCCTATCTTATTCTAAAGTCCTAAATAAAGTCCTTTTTTCCCCCCCCAAAACAAAAGTTTTAGTTTTAATTGTGTGTGTGTGGTGGGAGTGAGTTATGGGCACTTTAAGTGCAATTACCCATAGAGTCCAGAAGAGGGCATTTGATTCCCTGAAGCTAGAGTTATAGGTGGTTATGAACCATCCAATGTGGATGCTGAGAACCAAACTTGGGTCTTCTGCCAAGAGCTACATGCTGTCAGCCACCAAGTCATCTCTGCAGCCTCGAATAAACCTTCTAAAAGTAAAAAAGGATAAGATTCACTGACGCTGTGCTGTGGAACAATCTCTGTACACTGTAAATATGTATTACTTTCATTGGTTAATAAGGAGCTGACCTGTCTATAGCTGGGCAGGAAGACACTGGGTGGGAGAGCCAGACTGGGAGGATGCTGGGAAGAAGAGCGGAGTCTGAGAAGTCGCCAGCCAGACTCGGAAGACACAACATGGAAAGTACATAGATGAGGTAAGCAAGCCTCGGGGCAGCACATGGATGAATAGAAATAGGTTAATTTAGAGCTAGCTAAAAACAAGCCCAAGCCATTGGATGAGCATTTATGGTAAATACTAAGTCTGTGGTTATCTGGGAACTGGCTGGCGGGACAGAAAGATCTGCCTACAGGCCCATGACTAATAAAAGCTCAGGAACTCTAGATTTCCCTGGCAAGTCTGCCCCTAGCACAGAAAAAGACTCAGCAGCACCCACCTAGGTCCACACCATGCTATACGCAGTGGCTCAGAATATGGGTGATGAAGCCCACTCCTTGGCCTTCCATGTACCCTGCTTAACTTCTCTGTGCTTACTGACTGTCAGGCTGTAAGGGATACAAACTAACTTAAATAAACAAGCAATGTAAGCTGACTTGTGAGAAAGGCCTTTTCTTGATTCATTTAATCTGACAGCAAAACCTGATCTTACTCACTGAGCAGCAAACACTGAAGGGCCTTGGCCAGTCTGAGCACAGTGAGCAAGGCTCTGGCAGCTTGTCCTTCTCCACTCCCTCAGCCTTGCTAAAACCATTAGAGGACATTTTTAAAGCTAGCCACCAAGGTCAATTTCCTTATTGGCCACTTCTTCCTCCTGAGGCTGACTACCAAAGTCCAGCAATCAGAAGCCCCCTTTGATTCTCCTAATTAACATGCCCAATTAGAATTAAACACCTCATTCCAACATGCAGTTTCCCCCTCTACCTTTATAAACCGCCATTTGCCTATGTGCCACGCCTGTCTCCCCTCTATTCAGAGGCGGTACTATATACCTCTGGGACAAATAACCCTTCCCCCTTTCCGTGTCCCTGCCCCTTCTCCCCTGCCCCCTATCTCTTTCACCACCACACCCTAGCCTATTCTAACATAGAACTCTCTGTTTCCTCCTCTGAAAAATGACACCTGCAAGGTCATTTGCTGCTGTTTTCTGCCAGAGTCAGAAAGAACCATTTTAACTTTTCCTCCCGCATAACAAAGGATCTCTCTGTGAAAAAAGGTGTTCGGGTGGGATCTGTATCTGATCTTGAGTCCTGAAGCAAGCCTTCATAGTTCGGGGGTGGGGGGGGTCTCCTTCAAAAGTGGCCACTTCCAAAACAATTCCCATGGGACACTGGGCCAGCTACCATCAGGGAAATTAAGGGACCGCATGTGAACTGTGATCTTCCTGAACTTCATATGAGGGTCAGTGCATAGAAATCACGGTTCTGCTTGGCCTTTCTCGTCGTACTCATTCGACTGTGTGCACAACCTGTTTGTTTTATGTAACGCCCACCACCAGAACCAGGCCAATGGTTGTTTATCACTCTAGTCCCAGCACTTAGCAAAGTGCTGGTATTTAGTAAGTGCTCAATATAGCAACAGATACACGGAATAACTGCTAAGAATGATGTCCAGATGAGTGGATAATTAGTCCTTTTAATGTAGAAGGAAGATTATTACACATGGCCAGTGGCCCTTCAACCAGAACAGATGGCTTACTTGGCAATGGAACATATTAAAAACCTCACCTCTGGCTTGATACTGGGTCTTGCCTTAATGCCCAGGCTGGCCTTGATCTCACAGTGATCCTCCTGTTTCAGGCCCAGAGGACTGAATCAGAAGTATGTGCCACTGGGCCTGGCAGTGAGAAGTCCTCTTGATGTGTATTTCCTGGGTGTTCCTCAGCCCCAGGCAGCAGCCTGCTCTGCTTGCGCCCAGAAAAGTCAGGAAGACTTACAGTATCAGTGATGAGCATGGGGAGGAACTAACACCTTGCCCAAGATAGCCACAATAAAATCTCAAACCTCCGTGGAGAACAGTCCCCTTGGAGGCCTCACCACAATAAGCGTGCAATTAGGGTTATTTCTGTGTGCGCTCAGGGTGAGCCCGGGACCTCACATGTGCTCTACAAGGACTTTTCCAGTGAGCTAAGCCAGTGATCAAATTCGCCATCCTCCTGCGGCTGTCTCCTCATTTCTGCAGTGTCTACACTGATGTCAACAATGAACCCCATCTACCTCCCAGCCATATTCCGGGGGTCACTGCGGAGGCTTTTCTCCTCTTCTACTGTACACCAAGTCTAGAAAGATCTTCCATCATTACCACCTCAACTTTGCCTTCATTAAGAAATAAGAAATCTGTACTGAGCATCTCCTGCATGCCAGGCTCCCTGTCAGGTGCTGGGCTATGCTGAACAAGAGAGATACAGGCTTGGTCTCAGGGTCTACAGGGAGAGCCAGTAATCCCATAAACAACTGTACAGGTCCAGGAGACTACAGACTCCAACCGGCTGAGGAAGCCATGCTTAAGCCAAGCATCGAATGACTGCAAGTTCAGGCTCTACTAGGGAATCGGAATATACCTGTGCACAAGAGTCAGGAAAACATCCCAGGATCACACACATGTGACACGGCTGGTCTCATCAACCTTTCATTTAACTGTAAATTCCAAGGAGCAAGAAGCTCGACTTAGCTTTCCTCCATTCCCCCTGCACCGTGCAGGCAATGCGTGTTTGCAGAGTGGCGGGGGGGGGGGGGGGGGGGGGGGGGGGG
>NW_026067953.1:5616002-5681093 GCF_014885135.2 Alexandromys fortis | reverse complement strand
GGGGGTGGGGTGGGGGGGGAGTGGCCTCAACTCTACACACAGCCTTACTTCTCGTCTAGGCGGGGCCCATGGCGTCTCACAAAACTCTGAGATGACCACAAGAGACCAGCGAGGCCGCTTAGTGGGGGTCAGTTCTCTCTCCTGCCCCTTCCCTCACACACCTGCAGAGCAGAAACACAGTTGTTCCTTCCGTGCTGGCAAGGGCTTGCCATTTTGATAGTGACCACCCAGGTGATCAAGGGGCTGGACTAGGGATCTAATGATGGGTTCTGAGTTACTCCAGTTCTGGCCATCATCGTGAATTTACAGACTGAGTGGGGGATTACCACAGTCTGACGAACAGCAGCTGCTGGCTTACATGCTTACAGTGAGATATTTATCCTCTCCACACGCAGGTAGTGGAAATATAGAAAGAACAGGGCATTACTTAGTGCCTTTTATGAACAAGGACTATGCTTTATTTGATTATCAACCACAGCCACTCACATAGATCCTATGAGCAGAGTTCACTAGACTTCCTGAATGCAGAAATGATGTGGTGTGTCTTACCACCAACTGGAATACATGCTGAGCAGGGCTTGATCACCCCCTTTAATCCCAGCATCCAGGAGAGAGAGGTAGGTAAATCTCTGTGAGTTTGAGTCCGATCTGGTTTACATAGCTAGATATAGGCCAGCCAGATTTACACAGTGAGATCTTGTCTAGCACTGCTTACACATGCAAGCACACACACACACACACACACACACACACACACACACACACACGTACTCACACACTCACATGAGCAATGACCCAGGCCTGGTGGCTCATGCATGCAATCCCAGCACTAGGGAGGATGAAGCAGGAGGATTACCATGGGTTTAAGGTGAGCCTGAGCTACATTATAAGAACTTTTTCCATAAAATAACCACACAAAAGAAAAGAAACACATGTATACTGTGAGATATTAAAGAGGACGACTTGGCCTCTCCACAGATTTAGGAGTTACTGAAGGTGGGGATACCTTTACAACGGTAGGAAGCTGCTTAATGATGGCCAGCTATTAGGAGGGAGATCAGATGTTCTTTAATGAAAAACAACTTAATGTGTGTGAGCATTCTGCCTGCATGCATGTCTGCTCACTGTGCACAGCCACCGCCACCACACACTGCGGACATGTTCTATTCCAGGTACCCGGTTCTGACACCTCATTTACTGCTCACAGTATAGCCATTACCTCTTCCCTTTTACAGACGAGGAAACAAACACAGATTAAATAAATTGCCCAAGTTTATAAAGCTACCAAATGACAGAAAAGCATCCTGAATGTTTATTTTTAGAGCTCAAAAGTATGTTTTTCCATTACACTCTGAGGCTGCGAAAACCTTTAGGATGCCCCTCTGTCATCGTGTTTATCAACCATCTCTTTGAGTCAGTATTTCTTACCTGAGTCAGGCACAAATGTTAGCCACAAAAAGTGACAACGTTTATTTGTTTAGAAGTATGTCCTTGGTACCATTTCAGTCTTAAAGCATCGAGCCCACTCTGTGACAGTGTAATTAGTTGTGATTGGCATCAATTAGGTTACTGAATCCCAGAGATGCCCAGTGCTTGGGTTCTGACTAGGAGCGAGGCACTAATGTTCTAGTCACAGTTCTGTTTTCCAAAGGGCAAAGCAATTTATCTTTTTTTAAAAAAAAAGAAACAGAAATGTCAGTGGGTAGGTAGTTCCTTTTAGGGGTGATTAAAATATTCTAAAATTAGATTATGGTGATGGTTGTACAATTCTGTGAACATGTTAGACTGTTAAATTGTAGACTTTAATGCACAGATTTTATGGTATATGAATTCTATCATAATAAAGATGTTTTTCAAATGGTACATGAGACATTTGATTGCTCAAGTTTTAATTATCTAAAGAGACACTAATAGAAGAAAAATAGAATCATTTAACATTTTGTTTTTTTTTCTGTATTTACCCTAAATGTCAGTTTGCTTAATCACTATTATTATTATTACTACAGCACATAAAAGGAAGTCAATCCGAAGTTTGTGCCAATCTTATAGACATCCAGATAGACATGTAAAACCAGGCGACAGTCACACATTCAATAAGACATTAGCCACAGGCCTCCTTTAAGGTTCAGTGACAGAAGCAGCTGAGAACGAACAACACTTCCCAGAACACTTTCCAGGACTCCACTCCGTTTCAGAGCAGAAGTTAAAGACCTCCCGTGAGACATTTAAGGTCCCTTTACTTTGTAACAAGAAACCAAGCCAGTTTACTGAAGTCTGATGAAGGCCTCATGTACGTCTTAATATGTGGCATGGCGTTGCTCCGGCCAGATGTCTCTGCTGACCACTTGCTAGTGACAGGAGAGACATAAACCACTATTAGAAAATAATTCAAGTCAGACAAAATTCTTATATACTAGCGAGCTGCACGAAAAGCAACATCCTATCTAAGGAGACAGTAGGAGCACGGCCCATGACTTGTGGTGGCTGATGGAACTGTTTAGATGACAGAAGAACATTCAATCATTCTGAAAAGTAAGGATGTCAAAAAAGGAAATTTAGCGTGAGTCACAAAAGCATCAAACCCCTGGACATGGAGTTTCTTGTCCTTTCATGTGCTAACTAGAACACATGCATGCATGCACACATGTGTAGACACAAGCATGCACATGTGCACTACACTGGTTTCACTGTGCTTTATCTGCACATGTGTACACAGGTCTCTGGCTGTGAGCTCTTAGAAGCAGGAAGCCTATAGTGCCCTATAAGGCAAACTACTGAGTAGTGGCTCCCACAGAGGTCTCCCAAAGGAACAAACTGAGTGAAATACAATATATCGCAGGGGAGAGCTAAGAAGGCAGGAGGATCATTCACAAATGCTTCAGTTTTGGCTTGGAGAATAACTCCCACGTTTCCAACATTTGAGGACTAAGGTTCCAAGGCATCATGGCCTTCGTCAAGAGGCCGTGATTCTGGCTTGGAAGAGGATAATCCCTCAAGCTAACAGGCAGTTTGCCAGCATAGAATCAGGACTATGAGGGCCCCCATTTTCTTCATCCGAGCGAACCTAGGAGTTTGAAACTGAAAGGAGCATACTTCAGCCTGCTCTGGAAGGACAACGCTCCATTTCGGGAGACACGACAGAAATGCAGCTGGCCAACAGGAATGTCAGCAGAAAGCTATGGAAATGGACTCCCACCCCCATTTCTGGCCGCCCAGCTGCAAAAGCCCCTACTAAAGTGAATAAGACATTGGGTTTGGTCTAGAACATTCGGGCAGGCAAGTGCGGTAGCTGGAGGAGGAGAAGGACAAGCCTTCCTTCCCTTCCCATCCATCACCTATTTCACCAAACACCGTCTTTCTCCTGGAGACAGAGGCAGGGACTCCACCCTCAGCCAGCGAGGCCCACGGCCTACATATATAGTTAAGAAGATTATACTTCACGCTTCAGCAAAGTGAACGAGACGCTGCTTATGTAAACCATAAACTACAGGATCTCTTATTTATCTTTTTCTTTGCCTGCCAATATTTAAATAGAAACCTTACAGAGATATAAATTTTACCCTGGTTTTAAAAACCTATTCCAAAAGTTTTCAAAACCTTGTTTTAAATTATTTTTGTCACTAACATATGTAGATGAAAGAATAGCCGTGTTATATAAGGTGCTTTTTAAAAGAACAGGCCGACAACACTCTTGGTCCTGATGAAGCGAGAGCAGCACTGAGAACCAACTATTCACTGAAAGTAGGAATGCAGCCAATTCTGTTTCTCAGCTGTCTGGATGCTATAGGGAAGGGAGCCCCCAGCTTTTAAAAGAAGGAAAAGAAAACAAATACAAATAATGAAATTTAATTTGAGGCATCTTCATTAAGAAGAAGATCTCTATAAACAGTGAGAAGGTAAATGACAAACCGCCTTTCATTATTTCATCTCAAGTCATAGTTCACTGAGAGAAAATGCCCACGCTTCCACCAGACACGTCACCTCTCTCTCTGTGTTTCTGTCTTTGTGCTCACACTGGCCAGGCAAGGCCCTGCTACTGAGCTACAACCCCAGCGCTCTTTACGGTCTCACGAAGTTGCCTAGGCTGACCTGGATCTCACTCTGTAGACCAGGTTGGCCTTGAATTTGTGATCCTGCCTCTCAGCCTTAAGAGTAGCTGGGATCAAAGGTCTGTACTACTAGAACCCAAATTAGAGACTTTTTTTTTTTTTTTTTTTTTTTTGTGGCTTCCTTTCTCTGGAAGGGGAGACACATAAACAGCTTACTGTCCGAGAAGAAAAGGTACCAGTTAGCTACACAGACTGAAAGTATTAGAAAAGACCACAGGGAGAACCCGGGCCTGCTTTACAACCATAGGGAGGTATAAAACAGCACTAGGTTTTTGTCCTCGGTAGGACTTATGAGAAGGTAGTGAGTGACAGATCCAGTGCTGCTTCCACTGCCTTTACACTGCCATTTCCAAACAGGCAGGCAGGGAGGTTCTCAGAACAGGAAGGTATGAAAAATCCACTGTAGATTCACCAGAGATTTTCCAAACACACTGCAGGATGTCCCCACAGTAATCTATGTGCCGAGAGGGCCTTAGACAATTCCAGGGGTCAATAAGGTATGTCCTGTCTCCTACTGCAAATAGCTAAAAATATATTCCACTGCAGAATCACTTATAAGATTGCTTCATTGAGAGTGCCACGTTCTCCCCCATTAAAACTGCACTTTGAATAGACCTAGGCTATTAGAAGCACAGAAAGAAAAACTACCCATGTCTCTGAGTCAAAGTGAAGTAATTTTATTTTGTCATTAAAAAGAAACAATTGACAAATATACCCTGAACCTTCTTAAGGAATCTTTTGGCAAGGTCACATTTAATTTCATAAGCAACAAATGGGCAAAATTAGTTTTAATTTACTGCATTCTGCTACCAGCCAGGCATGAATGCCAATCAGACTCAGTTTCTTTCAGAGGCATACTCTCTGGGGCTTTTGTTAATAATCTGATAGCATTACAGAGGATGCTTCTGTTTAAAAGTTCAGTGCTCAGTAGTGGAAAAAGAGAAGAATGAAGTTGAGAGATTCTTTTCCCCCTAAGAAAATTAAGACTAGGCGTTTGCAGGTGAGGCCCCTGAAAAATGACATATCACCGAAGTTATACAAAATAATCACTAGCTCTAGGCCTGAAATGTATCTGTATCTTGGAAAGTAAATTAGGAAGGGCTATGTGGAGCCTCTGACATGGGCAGAGGGAAGGACGCTAGCCAAGCTGTCAAGGAGCAGGGAGTGCAGGGGAGCTCAGTTCGGCTGGACGTCTTGTCTGGACAATCAACACGTTGGATTACTTCTAAATAAGCATTAGTAAAGCCGAGGAAAAGCATCTGCGGGGAGTCACTATGACAGCGAAGCAGCGAGCCTAAACTGCCCTGCTCTAGAACACGCTGGGCTCAACAACCCCTGTCTCATTAGCTTTATCAGGATAAGGGAAAACCATTTCCACATTGCTAACCAACTCTGATGAAAAATAAACAAAACAAAACATGCCCCAAGGCATGTGAGAATATACAGAAAAACCACAACTGAGTTACCAGGATATCCTTCTAAGCTGGTCCGCACGTTTTCCACAGAAGGTTAGATCTAAAAATAACCAAGAGAAGAGAAAAACAATGAAACTTGGCATGAATCAGGTTGAAAGAAAGGAATGTTGGCTAGTTCTTTTTTAAAAATTAGAAAGAAAATGTATCTTAAATTAAAAGAAAATTCCCATCTTACTAGAAAACTAAATGGGTAATAACTAATCTACAGGAAGCATGTATCTAACTGATGAAAAATTATATTTTAATTTAAATGTTTTTCTCTCTGAAATGACAAATTAATATTGAATTGAATGTAAAATTAATCATCAATTCACAGGTCTCTACACAACGAACAGAGCATATAATTCTTCTGCAGTGGTAAGCCCGGCATTTCTCCCCTTGGCTCCACAACTTGAAAGAAGAATGAAGAAAACACACTGAGTCCGTGTCTGCACCGAGGCTCCTGAACACGCCAGAAGTCCTCGCCTGGGTGGCACCGGGCCCACAGATGGTGTTCCCTCCCCACCCACAGATTAGCGCACTGTGATAAGGAAGGCTGCTTCTCAGTTCTTTTGGACCACAGAGGGCTCACCAGATGAAGAAGAGCTGCACTTTTCCCTGGAGTTCCGCCATCTTCTCTCTGTGCCAGCAAGCTCTCTTTAAACTCTGAGCACAGCCACTTGGACTCATCAGGCCCCAGAGAACCAATGCTTGAAAACTGACCCACGATGGGCCAGCACTCGTCTTTAGGTACAGATGGGGCATGCGCTCGCAGAACCTGCTCCAAAATAAAAATGAGTGCAACAGTCACAGCAGTAGCAATAGGAACTAAAGTGCCCTAAACACACGGACCGTGTTTACAAAGAAACCCTGAAGACATTAGTAGTCGGCAGCATGCTCACAGATGCTTTCTTCTTTGGGAACTATGTTTAAATACTAAAAGGATGTGTCCCCTCCACACCCCACTATGCTGTGGTAGCCTGAATATAATTGGCCCCCATAATCTTATCAGGACTGTTAGGGGGTGTGGCTTTGTAGGAGAGGGTATAGCCTTGTTGGTGGAAGTGTGTCACTGTGCGGGCGGGCTTTGAGGTTTCCTATGCTCAGGATACCACCCAGTGTGTTAGTCAACGTCCTGTTGCCTGCAAGATGTAGGACTCTGCACACTGCCATGCTCCCCACCATGATGATAATGGACTGAACCTCTGAAACGACAAGCGAGCCACCACAAGTAAATGTTTTACTTTAAAAGAGTTGCCCTGGCCATGGTGTCTTCACAGCAATAGAAACCCTAACTAAGACATATATGGACAGGAAGTCTTTAAAATTCTTTGATTTGCATTAAAAACAAAAGCAGAATAAACATTTTCAAAGACCCATCTTAGCAGAAAGGTGTTTTACACCTGCTACTCGACACAGTTCTGTCCATTCCACAGCCGACAAGAGGCAGGCTGAGAAAGAAGTTAAGACCACAAGGCTTGTATAGCACTGGCTGGGATTTGAACCACCACCATAAATGAAAAGGGAGAAAGAATACACATTCTATTATTTTAAATGTTAAAACAGGAAAAGTGTTATTACCTTCCGAAGCCTAAAATGTCCCCAGTTATCTTTGTGACTTCCTTGAAAGCGTCCAGGGGTTGAACCGACAAGGTAAACACTAAACAAAGTAAAACACAATAACATAACGTGCAAGTTGTGCTACGATACCACAAGCCCACAGACAACACATAAGAACTAACATAATGGCAGAGTCCAAGGGGCCAGTTCACTCGAGGGCCATGCCTCCTCAGCGGGAACCGCTGCTCTGAAGGTCCTTCTTGGCTAAACCAGTTAGTAAGGTACCAGGCAAAGAACTCAGAAATGCTACCAGTACCCAAGCGGGAGGCATAGACCCACTGCCACCTTAATGCCGTGAACCAGAGCCATGAAGTGATCAGATCTGTTCTCATCCCCTCACCCTCCCATGCAGCACAGTCAAATACCACTCCTCCCCTTCCCCAGGTCCCGGCCTTCCAGACCTTTATGGCTTGCAACTTCAGCTTCCCATACTGGTAAGGGGACACATACTTGGTTTCAGAGAGATCGTGCTCTTGGATGGCGTCTATCCACTCCTGGAGAGGGGGAAGATTGTACGCCCTTAAATAACTGATGAGGTCAGCTTTAAAGTGGGTGCTTGACTCTCCGGATGTGTGCTTTTCCGGGTCAACTCGTGGGTACAAAGGGCTCAACCATATTCTAGAATGAAAAAAAAAAATAACCTTTAATTACCATCAGGAGCTTTTACTGTAACAATGCCTCTGTGATGATTATACACCCAAAGAGGTGGATCCCTGCCACTGTCTTTACATGGAGACTACGGGACGTCTGGCAGGAGGAAACAGATTGGATCACATTGATCCAGTGACTCCCCTCACAGAATTATTTCTGGATGTTATTGCTTGATGTAAAACCAGGTCCTTATCAGTGTGGATCTTTAGCCAAACTAAGAATCAAGAGCTATCCATACCAAGAAAAATGTATATGCAAGTTTATTTTCAGTAAGAATTCTTTTTTAAAAAAAATATAAATGTACATTCAATAGTGGTTTGAGATATTTTCATGTCCTATAGATTCTGTGCCTGGAATGAGTATATAACACATTTAATATTAGCTTCCAATTGTTAAGCATTTAACAGTGATAAGACATTAGATGACTTTCATCTCAGAAATAATCATAAACCCAAAAGATACAATACAATATGATATAAGTAGATTACAAAAAACAGTATGGCTTTGCGCCTCTAGAATTACATGTTCGCAAAACCAGATTAAGAGTTCTGCCCTCAAAAGGAGGAGCCCTAAGAGGCAACGAATGGTTAGGTCAGCCCAGACCATACTTGTTGTCACTATCTTTCCCTTCTGTGGCCACTGCCCCTGTAGTTCTACCCACCAAGCCCGACAGAAATGGCCCAATTCCTCTTCTACGCAGCTGCTCCCCGAGGAAGCAGGTGGGCTACCGGCTACCAGGATGCGTGGCAGGCTGGACGAGAAACCCTCGCTGTGGGTCTGAAGTCTATGCCTTCCCAGCAGAGAAGCATTTCACTCATTCCCTGCTTACCTTGGGGGAAATTAGTACAGAAAGGGCAGGGCTGCCTAAGGCTGGAGGCCACATCTGGACCACATCTGCTCCTCATTGGCTTTGCCATTGCAGGCAGAGTCTATGGCTTCTCTGGGTGTAAAGTGACCAGCTAGGCTAGACAGATGTGTGAGGTAGCCTCCCATCAATGCCGCTGAGCCTAAGAGCAAGAGGTTCACTAACAGACAAGTTCCAAACAGGCCCATGACAGGAGGTAACTTTCTAAATTAGGACACTGAGAAAGGAAGCGTTCTTAATACTTTGCGAGATGACATGAGAACAGTACATTGGGTCAAGAACTTGGAATTTTCATCATTTGCTTTCTATGTGTATGTGCCTGAGTACAGGTGTAGGTACCACATGCATGTAGATGCTCACAGAAGCCAGAAGAGGACATTGGATCCCTTGAAACGGGAGGTACAGGCAGTTGTGAGCTGCCTGATACGGCTGCTAGGAATCAACTTGGATCTCCTGCAAGTGCAGCAAGTGTTCTTAACTGTGGAGCCAATTCTTGAACCCAGCAAACAATGTGAGTTCTGAGACCTGAACAGGTGTTCAAGCAACAGCTCAGGACAGCTGGGACTTCTGCATAGTAGGGACCAAGCTCGGCCAGAGCAGACCGTTGACCAGGGAAGACTGCACATGGAAGGTGCCTTACAAGGTTTTGCTTTTCTAAAAGATTTCATTTTCATGAGCGTTTGTGTATGTGCACCATGTGTGTGCAGTGCCTACAAAGGTCCCAGGAGGGAGTCGGATCCCCTGGAACGGGAGAAAGAATCAGATGGCTGTGAGCCATTACACGGGAGCTGGGAACCAAACCTAGGTCCTCTGCAAGAAGAGTGGATGGCAATCTCTAGCCGCCTCTTGAGCTTTGCTGTTGTTTCTTAATTGCAACAGGAAATGGCAAAGTATCAGAGAGAATCAAGAGCAGGCAAAGCAGAGGGCGACAGGGTCCTGTACTAGAATGGCTGGTAGAGGCACGCCAGAGGACAGTTCTTCTTGCTTTGAGTCTGACCTATGTGAACTATAAACCTACTTTTAGGAACACTAGAAACTCTGAGGCCACACTGAGGTCACAGCAGGCCCAGAGGACGTGCTGGAAGGCTCCGTATTTCAGCTCATCCCATGGGCTCTCTGAGGCTTAGGAAAGCTCATCAGAGGGAAGACTTTCCAAAGTAGCTCTAGCCCAGGCTAGGCAGCAACACTGCAGATGTGAGCAGGGGAGGCGAGCAGCAGAGCACACTGGGGTCCTGTAATGAAGCTAGACAAACACCCGCATTGTCTTTGGACAGAGAAGGCTATCAGTCAGCTCTCTCCCAGGAAGGCAGGGATGTACATGACTTCAACCAAAGAAAAGGAATTAAAGCTATTCTCCAAGGGGGAAAGAAGTAGCTGAACACACCCCTAAAAATCCCTCTTACAAACAAATCCTTGGGCTGGGGAGATAGCACAGTGGTTAAAGAGCTTGTTCAAGTATGAAGACCGCAGTTTGGATCTTCACAGTCCATGTAAGACCAGGCACGGTAACTCACACACATAATTGCAATGATCCTGCAGCAAGATGGGAGGTGGGGACAGAAGAATCCCCAGAAACGTGTGCCAGCTAGCCTGGTGTACATAGCAGCAAGAGACCCAGTCTCAAACAAGGCTGACGTTGAGGATTGACACTCTAGGCTGTCATCTGACCTCCACATGTGCATGGTGGCACACACGTGTCCCTACTCACACACAAACATGCACACAGGGATCAAACAGAACAAAACTCATTTTTCTACACTGCCTTCCCATAACAGTAGATGGTCCCAGTCCCACATACAGGGTCGCACTAAGTGGACTCAGTAGGCTTAAAAAAATAAAAGAGCACACGAAGTTGAGAGGGAAAAGTGGCCAGAGTACACAGGGGAGGAACTAAGGGGTAGAATTAAGTTTAAAAAATTATATGCATGTGAGAAATTCTCCAACTAAAAGAGACTATAATTAATAAACTTCACAAAGCACTTGCATGTTAATGTTCCTGTACACAGTGACGGTCACAGATGATTCCGCGACAAGCTGTTAACATACTAGCTACCTCAGGAGAGAGGGCGGAGGACAGGGAGCAGCAGAGGACTGAGGGGATGGGGTGTGGCTCAGGTGGAGCAGTGCATTGCCCTGCAAAGAAAATCCCATGGCTGTTGCTGGAATGCCCTTTCTACGCACATGCCTATCACTTGCACAGGTAGAAAAGCAGAAAGAAAAAGGAATGCAAACAGCATTTGCCTTTGCCCTTTCCCAGCATAAAGGCCTGCCATGCAGTGCAGGGCCCTACCGACCCTTGGGTTTTCTGGTGCCAGTCTTCCCGGATGAGGTTGGAGGTGTGGATGACAACTCGGAGGCCTTCTTCGTAGAGCAAGAGCATCATTTTCCTTCAAAAAGGGGAGGTGAACAAAAGCATGAACAGAATTTTCCAAATAAACAGGCTTCTAACGAGAATGCAAGAAACAGCTGGAGGAATTCTTCACCTTTTATATTACCCCAATTTTAATTATTATAAACCCCCTTCTATAAGCCACCCTCTAAAAATGACCAGACTATCTGGGGGTCATGAACTCACATCCCTTCACCAGTCCCTTAGAGTCCGCGGTTATCATTTCATTATGGTGGACCATAATGCCCTGCTGCCCTGTGCAGGAGGACATCCTACAAGCAAGGTAGGAGCAGAACCTCCTGCTGTGTACAGCCTAGCCTGCTTGCAACAACTGACGCATACATGGCACAGGTTTAAGGTATCTGTCCAGGAGCCTGTTTCAGCCCTTAACTATGTGCACACATGCAGTGTACTGAGAATGTATCTCTTACTAATGCTGCAGTTGGAAGATGGCGAGATGCCCTGTCCTCAGACGTGTGTTCCATTAGCCATACTTGTCACCATTGTGTGCCTGGGCTTGAAGCAAGTCTCTTTCCTCCTCCGTGAACTCAAGGGAGACTGGACTGAGCCCTCTCTTTCCAGTGGGGCGTCTTGCATCACTAACATATTTTTCTTAACTTTCCTTCCAGTGAGAGAGGACAGGAGATACACACAAGAGCTCTCAATGTGAAGTCTAAAGGCAGGAACCTGTCCTTTAGAAGCCACAGGAGCTTTAGTGAACCAGTCAGTATGCCTGAGCCTCCTCTTTTCATGTGGATCATGAAGGATCAACCCCGACGTGGGACAGATGACGATGAAATCAAAGTCCACAATGTAAAGGTTAAATAAACACTTGGGCATTCACTCCTGTTCGGTGCCCTGCTTTATTTTGTAACTACGTGTTGGGTGACTTTTATCTCCAGTGTGTCCAGTTATTAAGGGACTTGAGTCTTCTCTCCAGAACTACAGTCTCATTTCTCAAGGCTGTAATGCTTCTCTTGGCTTTTTTTTTTTTTTTTAATGGTTTCTTCTGAGGCCAAATGCTACTTCTTAGTAGCTTATGTACCTCAGTAAATACATGTGACAACAACGAGGCTGTGTCTCCCCAAATGAGCCACTCCACGAGTTGAAGCTACACTGGAGGAGGTATATAAAGGTGAAGGGAAAGGCCAGGCTTGGTAGCACATGCCTGTAACTCTAGCAACTTGGGAAGCTGTGGCAGGATTGTGCCTATCTTAATTCAGGGCTAGGCTGGTAGATTTCAGGGGACCTTGTGTGACTGTGCTCTGGTGTGACCAAGGCCCTGCCTCTTGAAAAAGATAACTAAGTAAGAGGAAAGGCAGGACCAGAAGAGAGAATAAGATATTTAGTTCTTAGCAACTTAGACAATAAATTAATGCAAGGCTCAAGAAATGACAGCTGCTGAGCTATCTGCTCTGTAGTTATGAAATGCGGTCCTTGAAATCTGGACAAATTGACACACACAGTTGCCACATTAGCAGCTGATCATAATTAAGGATAAGCTAGCTAGGGTCTCATGATAGAAGCTTTACAAATATTTCCATTAATCAAGGCATCAATTACAAGGAAATCATGTATCAATGTCAGTGAATCCTATCAAACAGAATTAAGAATTAATTTAAGGGGAGACATATTAATCTTTTCATAGACAACATTATGTGTGTTAGTAAGGTCACAGTTAAAACTATAGGGAGATAAGGAGTGAAGTCTCCCCCAAAAGGTGGACCCACAGTACTGTCCCTAAGTAGTGGGGGTAGCAAAAGGGCTGCTTCCTAAATGGGAAGGTGTGCTATGCAGAAGGGAGAATATGCACGCCAGGCACCTCCATTCCAGGCACTGTTTTAGGATGCCCTAGCACGTGTCAAGACAATGCCAAGAAGAAGCAATTCTCATTTTACAACTGCAGAATCTGTGGCTGGAGGAAACAGTATTATGTAGGTCACCAAATGAGCCTGTAGAAGATGGTTGAACTCACCCACGCCCATAAACCAGGGCACTGTGTGTAGGGCACATAGCCAGAGGTGAGATGGTGAACATTTTATGGTACTAGAAAATGAAGGGGAGAAGAGGTCTTGGTGAGAAGATGGCCAGCTGGAGAAGTTGGCGGGAAAAAAATATGCCCCAGCAGGCTGTGGCTGGGCCCTGCTGAGATGAGGACATGGTCCATTCAGTTGCTTTGGCTTTGTTCCCCAACTCTGGGGAAACCAAAAAGCTTTCCCATTCTAAAGTACCAAGTAACACACTGTGCCTGGGATTGCTGTGCGCTCTATGTGCTCTGCACAGGGTACCCATGGCCTGGTCAACGCATGCTTGCTCAGGCGTGTGTCATCCCAGGAACTGCGCCACAGCCACTGTTGTTAGCTCCAGGCTGTGAAGACAGTGTCTACTTCATCGCCACAAGCTGGGGCTTTCTCTGTTTCTACCTCACATGCTCTGGTTTGTGCTCTCACCAAAGATGAAAAGCTGTGAGGACAAAATGGCATCCTCCAGGCTTGACACTCAAAGACATTATAGATATTGATGAATCATTTTTGTCACTTGCTGGTGAGACGGGGATCTCATATGTAGACTGATCCCTTGTCTCAGCCTCCCAAAAGGTAGGATTACAGGCATATGTGTGCTATCTTCCCTGGATTGACAAACAATTCTTAAAATAACAAACAATCCAGATCTCTAGACACGAGTTCATCCTTTATAAGATCCTGACATTTCTGCAAATGTAAACCATGGATACTCCCTAGCTCGGAATGGACCTACTCCAGTAACTTCTCCGAACTGAGAACTGCTGGATTTAACCTACAAAATGCACACGTGTGAGCTGCTCTAAGGAGCAAGGGATGAATGAGGCAGAGGAGATACAAAGTCAGTTGTAGCGGTGGGCAAACAAAGAACAAATTAAAAACTAAAGTTTAAAGTGAGTTCAATTCCTATTTTCATTCCCAAGGAAAATCAACTCATTTATTCTAAGCCTGAGTTTTCTGGTCTATGATATTAAAAGGATCAATAACTAATACCAGACTATTCAATATAACTCATTCTTGCTAAATCAGAGAACTTTTGAGAAGCAGGGATGCTGTAAGCACTGACTGTGTACACAGAATCATCTGTGATCACAAGGACTACACTTGTAATTCTATGCTTTTGAGCAGCCACACTGGATGTCCTGAGTGAAAGGCAGAGACCCCTGAGTCAGATTCACGCTTCTATGCTGAATCTTGGGATCGGCTCGCAAAGCTCCTTGCTCGTATCCTGTGACCAATTAAAATCACACCTCCCCCCATTTCGTCAAAGTTGCTTACGTGTGGTGTGTTCCAAATGCAATATCCAACTTTGCCTAGGACAGAAAGAAACAATTTATTTTAAAAGTCTCACTTAATATTTACTATTCCTATTCCTAGCTACTGGAAATTAAGGAGAAGGGAACCAAGACAACTTAAAAAAATGTTTTACTGCCCTCTGTTGGACAAACAAAAGACAGCTTTTTTGTTTATATTTGCTTGTTTTGTTTTTGTGGCATTTTGAGACAGGGTTTTTTCTATGTAGCCTTGGCTGTATTGGAACTCACTCTGTAGATCAGGTTGGCCTGGGCTCAGAGACCCACCTGCCTCTGCCTCCCATATGCTGGGATTGAAGGCGTGCACCACCATCTGGCAGAAGACAGCTTTTATTTTAGCACCCAATAAGGCTCATTTAAAACACTTTTTTTTTGTTTTCCCACATGATTTAATACATACTGCATTTTAACTACAGTAATTATGAGTGACAAGCCTAATTTCTTTAGCTGCCAAAAACCTAATAAAATAATTATGATTCTAAACAAAATTTTAAATGAGATATTTTTCTTCTATTGAAAAATTAAGGTGAATAGTTTTAAGGATACATTTAATTTCAAATGAGATTTTTTTTCTATTGCAAAATTAAGGTGAATAGTTTTAAGGATATATTTAAAACAGCATTGACTGTGAAGACAACACAAAGACATCATGATGCTAAATTAAAAGAGAACGTTTCATACAAACTAGCACAAGCTGGAAGTAAACGATGCCAAACCCACCTTGTGCTCTGGAATGACATCTTTACACATAAGTGTAGGCATGTTGAGAACAAACTTTTTATCTACCATCTTATCTACCATCTTGCACAACAAGACGTCGGTCAACAGAATACGCCAGAAAGAACAGGTTATGGGATACACAAGCAGCTGAGTGATCAGTTTAGGAATACACTACCTGGGCTCAAATCCTGCCTCATATTTGCCTGACTTTGGGAAAAACTTACATTCTCTGCTTTGCTTTTTCCTCTTTAAAACAGGCTATTGCTATGAGACTCGGAGTTGCTGGGAGAGGATGGGAAAGGACATACAAGTGCTTAGGAAAGAGGCATGTTTGCTGTAAGCGAGACAGACGTGTGAACATTCAGGGAGCCCTCCCCACCACATGACAGAAGGACAGGGCTGGCTGCTAGGGACAGAAATGGAGGACTGTTACATGCGAGCAGGTACAACACAGTTTGCAGGTGCTCCCGAAGGTCCATGCAGCTTGGGGGACACGGGTAGACCAGCGTGTGTCTGTGCTTTTTGGCCAGAGAAGAAAGCTATAGACTGTACTTCATGTCTTTACAATTACAGAATCACTTTATCAGCTGATTTTTAACTGAGAAGAAGCAGTGGTTAAGAGAACTGGCTTCTAAATTTAGTTTGGTCACACGTTCCATGCTTTCAGGCACAAACAACGGACTGAAAGTAACTTCAATAGATGCTCTTTAATGCGGGCTTTTTTGGGCTAATGCACCAACTCTTTCAAATGCTGTAATGAATGCCATTAGCAACCCATTTTATACACAGACAAATTAGATTTAAAGAAATGGAAAGCGACAAGGCCAGAATGAGTATCGTGGAATGAACCTTCATGCCATGCCCATCCTCCAACTCACGTGTCAAAGCCGAAGCCCAAGGGGGGCAGGGTTAGTGAGGGGGACTTGATGGTGGTAAGTAAAATCAAATGAAGTCATAGGAAGGGAGGAGGGGAGCCAATACAGTCAGTGTCCTCTTAGATACCAGAGAGCTAGTCCACCCCCATCTCCCCCTGCTGTGTGAGGACACCATGAAAATACAGCTGTCCACAAGGTAGGAGGAACCTTTATCAGGAGCCGGAGTGACCTGCACTAGGACTCAAATTCTCAGCTTCCTAGATATCCGTTATTTAAGCTGCCCAATATCAAAATAAAAGTGTTTTCCATCCAGGAATGTTGTACAGTTGCCTAGGCATAGAGCCAAGAGGCAGAACTCAGGCAAAGTGACCCTTGGCTACCACCGTCACCTCAATTTCCAGCCCCTTGCACTAAATCTCTGCCCAATTGATTCCTTGATGAATGTTATTACCAGAAAAATTCAAGATGGAGAGGCACTTCAGTATGTCAGGACAGGGCCATGATTCTCGGGTATCCCTCTAGATTGAGCAGAGGTGCTCTAGTAGGGTTTCTTGCAAGGCTTGTGAGAAATGTGTCTCTGCGCCCTCTAGTGGCCATCCTAAACCTGGTGCTAGGTAGAGGCTGTCTGAAGACTATTTCATCAGGGCCTTCAGGATTCCTGTGTCAGTTTACTTTTAGTTTACTTTCTACCTCTTCTGTCGGTGGAAATCAAAGCAAACAACAGAATTTTAGGTGACTTCTGAACAAAGGCATGAAGATATCTCTGCGCATAAGATGAACCACAAACACTTTTTGTGGGAGAGGATTTTCTTAGTGATACTGAGGCTAGAACCCAGGGCCTTGTGGACGCTAGGCAAGCGCTCTAGCACTGAGCCACAGCCACAGTCCAGAAGACACGGTTTGAAGCCATAGTGACATGATGTGAAATGGGTTAAATCAGAGAAAAACGCTGTGGGGTGTTTAAAAGTGACCTAATGTCTTCTGTTTAAAACAAAATCATCGGCGTCATTTAGAGCTGGAAGGAGTGTAGTAATCAAATGTGAGCTAAAACTCTCCATTGTGAGAGAGAAAAGAGACCCTAGAAGGAAAATTACAAGGAAAGGGACCCAGATATCATGTCTCTACTTTCAGAGAAAAAACCCTGGTGTGTACACATGTGTACAGGAAGCGTGTTTTATCCAGTGAGCGGTCTCCTCAGTCCAAGATCAGAAACGTTGAGCCCACTTTACTGCAGTGAGGACAAGGAGAGAAAACTGTAGCCGTGGCTCACTGTGGTTGCTCGGGGATGGTGGTAACCATGCTGACAGAGCAGGAAATGGTGGATGTTCTACCTGCTACTTCACAGTTACCATTTCCACAGAAAGGAATGCTTTCCGACAAAAATCCCCTCAACTCCTCTTCTTCCCATTTTTGTCTGTTTGTTGCTCAAAATAACACCTGGAATAAACAGGTCCTTCTAGAGGCAGTGTATAAAGTAACTGCTGCAACAAAAGCCCAAGGCTTATCGCCACACTGCAGGCTATACCGAGCATAGGGCAAAATTATGGAAGAGTCAGAGAAACTGGACAATGGCTTCTGTTGTCCCATCTTCCTCTCTGCTTTGGTTCTAGTATGTGACCACTCAATGTCCCTTCACTGCGCTGGGATCTCGTGCCATGTGGGGCTCCCTTCAGTTTTCTAACAGGCTGTTTAATCTACGGGTCTCTCTGTTTCTCTGGCTGACGTGAAAAGAACTGAGGACAATTAAAGCGTCAGTGGTGGCTAACGGAAGGCAGAAGTGTCACAGAAACAGTTATCAGCTGCATTCAAAGAAATCCAGAGCCACTGGCTGCATCTGGGAGACAGGTCGCATGCTGAAATCCAGGTTACAAGAAGCACAAGACAAACAAAGCACAACCAAGCGCTAGCTGACTTCAGCAAGAGATGCATGCTGTACTGAACACAGACAACAGAAGAGGGAGCTCAGCCCTGAGACAGACTAGGGGAAGAGGATAGCTGACCTCAAATGTAGAGATCTCTGCACGAAACCGGACAGTGGTGGCACACACCTTTAATCCCAGCACTCAGGAGGCAAAGACAGGCGGATCTCTGTGAGTTCGAGGCCAGCCTGATCTACAAGAGCTAGTTCCAGGACAGGCACCAAAGCTACAGAAAAACCCTGTCTAAAAAAAAAAAAAAAAAAAAAAAAAAAAAAAAAAAAAAACCCAAAAAAGTCTCTGCATGAGCCAGGAAGACATACATTATTCTGTGTGGTTCCAGAGAGGGGAGGGCAGGAAATCGGAGCCAACATGTAGCAGTCACTAGGAGACTTCAAGTCAAGCTAAAGAAAAAGGTCTGACCATGGGAGTCCCTGCTAGTGAAGTGAGTCACTTCAGGAGTGTTTAAGCCGGAATCAGACAAGGATCTGCTGGTAGAGCTAAACGGGGGATAGGGGGGTGGGTTCGCTGCCCACAGTGGGAGGATGGACTCAATTAACTCAGCCTGAGGTCAAGCAAGAGCAGCTTACCTGGCAGAGGGAAATGTTTGCATAGGGCTTTGCCTGGGCTTCCAAGTCTGCCTTGGCTTCTCTCTTATCTCCGTGCACAAGCAGGATCGGTTTCTTCCTGAAAAGAGATCAGAAATGTTTAAAATGCACTGTTCACAAAGCTGGCTTCTTGCTTCATTGAGGAATAAAGGCTGCCTAGTCCCTGCCATTTGTTTCAGACCTTTGTGGCTAACATCAGGTGACTGCCAGTGCTCATGCATGATTCCCAAGCCTGGCCAACCGTAATACAGGCAAGTTACAGCTCTGCAAAATTCTTGAGTATTAGTCTTCCTTGGTTCAAAAGAGCACAGAGAAGGTTCTGTGCTCTTGTTTCAGACAGTGCCTACCAAAGACATGGACTGGCGAGATGGGTCAGAGGGCAAAGGTGCTGCCGACAAGGCTGCTGACCTCAGCTTGATGCCCTGGAACCTACATGGTGGAGAGAACCAACTTCTACAACGTGTCTTCTAATCACAAGTGTATTTTGCCATGTGAATATCCACACATATACATGCTCACACACACAAAATACATAAATAAATAAATGAGAATTAGTAAAAAAAAATTTCCTGTATAGTGATGTTGATGTCTCCTTTCCTCCTTGTCATAAACCAATAATAGTTTTATATTTCTCCCTGCACCTATTCACCAAGCATTTATTACATGCTCTATGTACCGTGCAAGATCTAGGATTCAAAAGTGAACAGTCCCAAGCCCCCCAGCAAGGTGCAAATTTGCTAACCAGTAATTATGGCAAATTTTAAAGACTATAAATGTTCTTTAGGAGCACATTAAAAAGGCTAGTTATTTTGAGACAGGGTCTTGAAATGTAGTGCAGGCTGGCCTTAACTTGATGTGCTACCCAAACTAGCCTCAAATTGTGTAATCCTCTTCTCTAGCCTCCCCAGGGCTGGAATACAGATACAAACCACCATACCTGGCTTTAAAAGGGCTTTTAAGAGACATTTCATCTTCTTCAGCTAATCCTTAGAAATCAATGTATCTTTACAAGTCCTCCCCAAACGAGAAAAATAGGAGTTTTCTCCAAACAAGCACCCAAGCAAGGTAAACAACTGCAGCCACACTTATGTTATACTGCAGAAGGCAAGACAGGGTACGCCCATTCAGAGGTGTTGACTGACAGCCACAGGGTATGCCCATTCAGATGTGCTAAAAAGGGTACACTATGGACTCCTGAAGAAGGTCAACATTGGACACAGTGAGATGAAGACCCTCACCACCTGCAGCGCTCTACAATCTAATTCTGGATGCTACTTGAAATTACCATACCATTCAGGTCATCCTTGAGCCTTGTAGTATTTTCATGACTTCCCAAGATGCATCTGCTAACAGGGGGTAGAGAGGAGGACTGCGTCCCTTGACTTTGCAGAGTGCTGTAACTAAGTGCCACAGACCAAATGGCTTAGGCCACAAAGATCTGGCAACAGGAAGCCTGAGGTCTGGTGCCAGCAGTCTGGTGCCTGCAGCCTGACTCCTGCAGGGGACTGAGGAAGACCCTGGGCCGGCTGACTCTGGCTTGAGGGGGCCTCAAGCATGGCTTGGCTTACAGATGACATTCTCTTTGTGACTTCAGTCTTCCCTGTTGCCGTGTCCAACCACTTCCTTTTTATAAGGTGCCAGCATGCTGGATTAGTGGCTACCCAGGGAGCTCATTTCAACTTGACCAATGGTTTCTGGGACAACTCAACCTATACATGTAGTCAGACACAGAGGTATTGAGGCATGGAAATCCAAAAGAGCAAGGCACTAAAGACATGATAGCCCACACCTGGCCAATACTGTGGGAAGGTGACACTTTATTTCAAGATTCTTGAGAAGCAAAGGGAAAACGACCGGAAAGCAACAGTGTGAGGTTCAGGGACTGCAGCTAAGAGGCAAGCACCAAATTACTCCCATATAGCCAGTCTCTCTTTTCTGAGCGAAACCCTGATTTCAAGGTGGACTCAGTTAGAAGACTACATATCCAGCCTTAGACATGGCTTGTGTCACATGACTGAGCTCGGTTCCACAAAACAGAAGCTACTCGGGAGCGGCCAGAACGGCACACATGGAATACGAGCTCCCTCTTTTTATCCTCCTCTCTGCTACCTGGAAAACACACAAGTGGACTGGATCTTAGGTTGTCATCCTGGACCAGGTGACTAGAGACTGAAGTCAAACCCCAGGAGGGAAGGACAGAATGACAGAAAATGGGTAGTTAAGTCACAGAAAAACCCTGGCACTCTATCTACACCACAGACAACCAACATTTGGAGTTTAGACTGCAAAGAATTTATTTTATCTTATTTTTTTTTTTAATTTAAGCTACTGTTAGAGTTTTCTGTTAATATGCAATCACAGCAAATGTTCTTTTCTCCAACCAAGCCTTGAGTGGCAAAGCTGATGGAGAAATTTCCACATTTTACACTAACGCCAGAGGTTTCCACACTGATGTGTTAAATGCACCAAGGTCTTGAAGATGACATTTTTTCTTTCTTGTTGTGTCCTCCTCCATCCTACTTACTGCTAGGGGATTCTGCACAAATCTGTGTTACAGACACAAATGGCTGTGTGTCACATGCAGGGCCACATTTGCTTGGTCTGTATTGATTTACAGGAGGCTGAAGAATTGCCAGAGGCAGCAATGAAAGCCTAGCAGCACTGGGTAAGAGATGGTCACGGTCCCCTCTCTTAACTCCACATACAGTCCTGGAATAATCATTTGGGTTGGCACAAAAAGATTGTTAGGAAGAACAGCTGTGATGTGCTGAGCCCAGCATGGCATGTGGGCAATGTCTGGGCACACGAACATATCTAGATATCACACAGAGACAACTGTTTCCTTCACATTAACACTGCCCATGAAGTCCTGATACTTGAGTTGGAATTTGTCCTTTTCTACTTCTGGAAAGAGCAAAGTGGAAAATTCTAAGTCTATGAAAAGAATGTGTGTGATGAAATACGTAAAAAGCATTTTCAAGCAGAGGCAGTAATTCATTTGATACGTGTAAACATGAAGACCGGAGTTGGATTTCCAGAACCTGTGTAAAAGATCCCATGATGCGGGATTCCCCTTTATATGCTGTGAATATGTTTTATTACCACTGGTTAATAAAGAAGCTATTTTGGCCTGTGGCAGGGCAAAATAAAACAAGGCAGGAAAACTAAACTGAATGCTGGGAGGAAGAAGGTGGAGACACCATGAGCTGCCTAAGGAGACAGATGTCAGAACCTTACTGGTAAACCACAAGCCTTGTGGCAATACATAGAATAACAGAAATGGGTTAATTTAAGATGTAATAGTCAGTTAATAAGAAGCCTAAGCTAACAGGTCAAGCAGTGTTGCAATTAATATAGCTTCTGTGTGATTATTTTGGGTCTGGGCAGCTGGGAAATGAACAAGCAGTCCCCACCTACAATGCCAGGCATAGTGGTGCACACACTTGTGATCTACAGCTGGGGAGGTGGATATAGATAGGTCTCTGGGGCTGGACCAGAAAAAAAAAAAAAAAGAAACCTGCCTCAAAAAAACAGACTAAAATATAAAAGAAGAGAGGAGGAGGTGACTCCTGAAGATTAATACTGAAGCCTACACACACACACACTCTCTCTCTCTCTCTCTCTCTCTCTCTCTCTCTCTCTCTCTCTTTATCTCTTTCTCCCTCCCCCTCCAAAAGTTAAATGAATAAAATGCTGTTCTCACAAAATAAATATTTTCTGTTTGCCATGATGTCAAGTGAAATATGGGGAGATGGGTGTCTAGTCTGAGAGCTGCAAGTCTCGCATCTACAGATGCACTCTGGCATCAAGGGACTCACCTGAATTCTGGTGGGTACTGCTTTATGAGCCAGTCCACGTCAAAGCAGTAGTTAAACTAGACGGGGCAAAAAAGAAAAGTGAGGCACAGGTAGGTTTGTAAGAACTGCTGTCAAACAGTTTCTAAAGCAACCACACGCTACAGTGTTCATAGATCTAGACAGTTATGCTGCAATATGTAAGAGTAACCGCAAATTTCACCTTGAAGAACACTTGGTTAAAGGGATCTGCATAAATGGAGCCAAATGCCCAAAATAGGTTCTACGGATATTATCTGCGCGTACTTCGGCAACATTTCTACTTGTCCTACATTATTTCTATAGTCCAGGGCTCACCAAGTTCCCCTGAGGTGTCAGAGACAAAGATCCCAGGGCTTTTTTTAGGAAGGCCATTTCCTCCTAGCACAACTTATCAGTTAACCTGGTTACACTCTAACTTGCTCGTAACTAGTACTCACTGAGCACAACTCTATAAGCATTTTATTTATGAGGAAGCCTCCTCTTTATGCGTGGCCAATCCTGGGCCCAGGACCTCAAGTCTAGCTGAGAGAGAATGCACGGACACAGCTCATTCGGTTCTATCTAGAGATCAGGACCACGTCATACGGGAAGGTGGCACCTCTGCTTGCTTCAGGAATAAGACCTTGAGCTTTTGGACCGTTAGGATGACTTGTCAGCACCAAGGGACCAGCTCAGTGAGGCAAGAGCCCTGAACATGCAGAAGTAGTCACAAATTCTACTGACTCCTTTTTGGTCAGTACAGAACATCCATTTTTCTGAAGCAACTCAAACTTGACTTGGTCCTCACCATGTCAGCCCAGGGGGCTGTACCAGCAACCATGAGGGAGGAGATATTTCTCTAACTCTTCCAGGTAGGAATATGATGTGACTTTTTGGACAGTCCCTGTGGCCGGGTCAAGAGTCAGGTATTTTCCTTTGAGTGGCCTCTGTGCTCTATGCTGATGGGGCTTAGGGGGGAAATGCCACGCACGGATTCCACAACATGGATTCCAGGCTCTCGGCAGACGCCAGCTTAGGGGCCACTGTACAGGACCGAGAAGCCCATCTCCCGTCACATAGCTCTCCTCACTCAAAGAAAAGACACTTTACCATAAACTCACCTGAGCTGAAGAGACAAGTGTTCCAAACAGAGGGGATAAAATATCTACAAAGACAAAACAAATGTATTCTCAGATAAAAACCCTCTATACAACGACCACGTTCAGCAGCCAGTGACAATCAAGAAAAAGAGTAAACTGAAAAGCTAATATAAGGCTAGGTTGTAATATTCCGAAAAACTCGCAAAAATATTCTATATGAGTTAATATTTATTACATTCTTTGAGATAGTAGAATGTAAAAGTAAAATCTAAAACTTAAGTCCTGGATGACTGCCTAATTTTGGGCTCTATTGATGATTCCTGTTCTTCTTCCTGGACCTCTGACTCTTTACCTCCCTCTGTACCAGCTACGCCCACAATGCTGCTTCCCTGTAGTCAGAGAGAACTTGCTTCCCAAAACAGGACACTCACATCCTTGGGACTCTAGGTCACCTCTGGGGACATTCCCACGTAGTTCCCCTCAAAACTGACTCTGGACAGATTAGGAAGGGTGCTGTTCATTAACTGCACCACGATCACCGCCATCTTGCACCTGTATAAGACTTCTGAGGGGACAGACACCATTCTCAGCGTTGAATAAATGAACTCAATCCTCCCAGGAGTTTTGAGGTCAAGTGTTACTCTTCCTTTGTGAAAAAGGAGCATCTCAGAAGGATGCTGTGTGTGACCACCCAGCTGCAAGGGTCAGAGAGCTAAGGTTTGACCCAGGATGTCTGGTTCTAGGTTGCTGGTACCTACTGAGTGTCTTCTGTGAAGGAAGTGAACTAGTTCACTTATTTGACAATCACTGGGTGCTTCCTGTACTCTAGACTTTGGGCCAGATGTGGGGGTACAAAGAGTTTGAAAGAACAAAATGACTAGCAGGAAAGCTCCTCCTTATTTCAAGACCAGCAGAGTTGGGAGATAGGTTGCAAAACCGTCTTCCAGCTGCCCCCTCCCATCTGCACCTCTAGCTTTTTAAACTTTGCCCATTTCCAGGATCCACTCGAAGGCCCCTGTCCTCCATGAGATTTAAGGGAACCTACAATTATGGCTAGTGTTAGCAGGATACATCAAACAGAATGGATTTAGATACAAGAAGAACTGGATTCAAGTGTAGTTCTACCATTTAGCAGCTCTGTGACCTTGGGTAAGTGATTTAACTCTTCTGAACTGCAGGTCTGTCACATGTCCAGGGACATCTGATCATCTTACTAGGCTGCTCTGACAATTAGAATATATGTAAAGCCCTCGTGATGGCATCTTCCCCTCCTTAAATGTTGCTGCTGAGAGCAAGTTGTTACTATTGTATTACATAGAGCAGTCTTTCCATACCACTGGCAACTATCTTATATATCTCAGGGTACCCACAGAAGAGATGCTCAAAAATTTGTAGAGCTGGACTTACTACTATAAAATTAAGCCCACCAACATGCACACACCATACAGGAGAATACAGGGTACTGGCATGCATCTGGTAAGAAAATCTACATTGAGAATAAACAATCTATGCCGTGAGTATGAGCCAGGAGAAACATTAATGTGACGGGAGGCTTATTGCGTCCATCCGCCATACGAATACGGGAGGTGCTCACGTCACGTATCTACTCTGTTCTGGACCCTCATCCCACACTGTCTCACCCGTAGCTCGGATGAGTGGCCAAGAGGGAGTCCTGTGCCCTGTGAGTCCACACCTTCTGCTGTTCCTCCATGGAATGCAGAAAACCACTAGCGACCATTCTCTGCCTCATACCTGAAGCATCCACCTGCACACGACAGGACTCATTTCTGCTTCTTTGTCCTAGGAACCCAAACCAACTTTCAAGGCTCTCAAACACCAGCAGGCATTGTGAGTCCCTGGAGGCTTAGAGAAAGCACAGGTGGCAGGCCCAGACTTTGACTTGATGAATCTAAGATAGAGCCGAGAACTGGCATTTCCAAGGTCCAGGTGATTCTGATGCTGCTGGCCCAGGGACCATATGGGACCACCACAAAGCTTGTGACACTTAGTAGTGCCACCAGTCAGGTTTAGTCTTCACTTGAAAGATAAACAATTCTAAGCACTGTGCCTAGCATTACTAGGGGCTGAGCTGTGGGGGCCTTGAGAAGAACCCTGTCTGCACTCAGGGTGAACGCCCCTCCCCGCCAGTAGTTAAGATGGGTTCTTAGAGGCCATTCTCAGCCGTGCTTTACCAAGAGGGAAATGGCTCACCAGCTCCTGAGAGCCTTCATCCTTACCCTTGATGTGGAGGGCTTTGGAGTTGTACTTTGCCTTAATCCCTGAGACTCTGGTGAGGTAAAATTGGAAGGGGTTCCTTGTATCCAGCATGTCCCAGATGTCCTGGCCTTCCCCTGAGGTCTCGTACTCATCCTCTGCCCTCTGGGGCCCATGGCTGGCAGGAGGGCTGTGATGGACAACTTGCTGGGCAGTAGGCATGTTGGGCGAGGAGGAACGTTTTTTCTCTCGGACCACCATGTCCTTAGGCTGGGCCTGCTGTGTCTCTGGCTGCTGCTCGTCATCGCTGCTGGACAGACACCAGCCAAGACCTTCTGTGGCCTCACTCTTCTGCCTTTTGGGGGGCAATGTTGAGTCTTCGTTGCTGAACTTCACAGGTGAGAGCTTTCTCTTGTGTGCAACCTTGCGGGCCTCTGAGCAGGTGTACACAGGCCCCTGCCCCGCTCCCTGCCCAGCCTGGGGGACAGACGATGTTGACGGCTTGTCAGGTCTGGGCTTTTCATCCTCACTTTCATCACTACTGGATATTGTCCACCTCCCATAGCTGCTTTCCTGGGTCATTATACCTCTGAAAAGGAATGATGGAAACGTTATTTTCTATTCAATAGTCAACTGGCAATGTAACTTCACTGCTCTCAAATTCCCGGTCAGATGAGAGACACGCAGGACTTCCGTCCCGAGGCTGAGCTTCTTTCTCTAGTACCCGGATCTCTTACGTGGGGCTGGCAGACTAAAGCGCGCATCCTGGGCACCTTCTTCCTGCCATCTGTCTAGCTAGACCTTGGTCTTAGAAACCCTGGGAAGGGAGTTAAGGTTTAGGCCATCTTGAGAAACTTTTAAGAATAATTCTGACCATGCTTATTTTTCATTTTACTTCGTTTTTTTTTTTGGGGGGGTGCTAAACTTAGGGCTTTGTGCTTGCTAGGCAAGCTCAACATTAATTTAAAACAATTACTCTACTTGCTATTGTGTATAGGAACAGCTATCTGTTTGGGGGAGTGGTATGGTGTGTTGTGATGCGGAGGTCAGAGAACAACTTGCAGGAGTCTGTTCTCTCCTGCCACAGGGAACGCAGGGGTCAGACTCAGGTCAGCAGACTTGATGGCAAGCACCTTTACCCACTGAGCCAATTCATTGGCTCAAATATAAATATGCATTTATTGGGGGAAAGCAGTGCAAATGGAGGTCAGCAAACAACTTAAGGGACAACTTCATCTCTCTCCATATGGGTCCCAGGGACTGAACACACCAAGTCAAGCCTGGCAGCCAGCACCTTTGTGTACTGTGCCAGCTCGCTCGCCCACATTCCAGTTTTTAAAGTAAAAGTGGAATTTACACATTTATCTTCATGTGTGTACAGGTACCCACAGACTTCCATTTCCAAAGCCAGGGGCCTACATTAGCTTAGGCGAGCCTCCACGAGGAATGCCGAGTGGCCACTTCTACATGTACAATTCCTACACACTGAGGACCCAGTTCATTTCAGATGGTTATCATACTGGCCGCGCTGTGACTCAAATGACTGTAACCTGCAGGCCGGGACTTGAACTGAAGCCAAACACTTTCAGTTTCCAAACCACACAGTTGGTCTAATTTATACCCTCTTGCTCTCAGAAGAGCAAAATATAGGATAGATGGACTTTGGGTGTTGGCTACAAAATGCATTCAAGCTACGCAGCAAAGAGCTAAGTGGGCTTTCCTGCAGTTCCCTCACGCGATGCCAGAACTCACAGAAAACTAAATAAATGTTCAGAAATACGTGCTCCGGGGGCCTGGGCATCTGCCAGGCTTGTTTCACAGCTGAAGAAGATGCCTCATGGGTGGGGTAACCAAGACAAAAAGGAGGCAGTACTCCAAAGAACTTGACTTGTAACCCTCACCCACCAAAAACCAAAACCAAAACCAACCAACCAACCAAACTCATCAACCCACCTCTCCCAAACAAAACAACAAAATGAAACATCCAGCAAAGTTTCAGAAGTAGAAAAGCGTGCTCTTCTGGCAGGTTTTCAAGTGACATACATGCACATTTCAAGCTAAACAAACAAACCAAAAATAGTTTTAAAGTATCCATCACGTTTCCCAATTTCTCCCTTACCCAGCTTCAATCAATCCCAGTTGAGTCACACGAGGTTTCTTCTGGAGTTACCCTTTCCCAGGAGCTCTTAGACAGAGAACATAAGACGTCCTTCATAGCTCACCGGTACACTTACCTCCAGCTGTTCTGGACAGCACACATGGCCAAAGTGTGGAGGCTGCAGAACGGGTGGGGTGTCTGCCCCTGCAGTAACAGATGGCTCACATGTGTTCTGAACTCGAATCTGCTTTCTAAAGGTTTGCTAGTTTCTATGAGAATGAGCCCAGCTCATTTCTAGAGACTGTGAGCACTCAGGTTAGGGTTTTTCCTCTTTTCTGTGTGGGTTAAGAAACCAGCTGTGGCAGGTGTACTTGCCCAGGGCGATACTTTACTGAAATCTCACACCCCTTATTCTAGACTCTTGGGGTTGGTGGACAGAACCCCTTAAGCGGACAGATTTGCTGCTCTGAAGGGACTACTTAATCCTAAGAATTTAAAAGGACCACATAAAGAAAAACCCTGGGTGAGAGTTCTAGCTTCCTTGAACTCTAAGACAGTTGTAGCAAGTGAAAGGAATTTGCTCTGGTCACTCCCAGACCAACTTCGCAGCACAAAGGAGATTTCATTTGTCCCTGAGGGACAAAGTACTGCCTCAGGCTAGGGAGGAGACAGACTGTGGCCCACAGATAAATGATGGTTTGTAATGGGAGAAAAGGAAAGCCCTTGTAAAGATGAGTTAGTTTGTTTTGATTGGGCATGTTAATTAAGGTAACAGAAAGGGGGCTTTTGATTACTGGACTTCAATACTTTGATAGCTG
Organism: Alexandromys fortis; assembly: GCF_014885135.2. Lineage (NCBI taxonomy): Eukaryota > Metazoa > Chordata > Mammalia > Rodentia > Cricetidae > Alexandromys > Alexandromys fortis. The sequence goes on along the minus strand of NW_026067953.1, from coordinate 5,652,507 downwards.
GACCTTAGTGGTCCAGTGCAAGAGGAGGAAGTGGCAAATAAAGGTACAGACCTTGGTGGCTAGCTTTGGGAATGTAATCTAAGGGCTTTGCAAAACAGAGAATGGGGGAAGGGGAATGCCTGCCAGAGACAAGTTTGCCCTGCTAGGGCCTGCTAGGTCCCTTCAGCAAGGAATTTAGTAAGAGAATCTTCAATTAAGAGTTCTCAGGCTGGATGTGGAGGCTCAACCCTATAGTCTCAAATCTGAGGCAAAAGGATCTTGAGTGTGTGGCTAGCTTGGGCAACGTAGCAACTGTGAGGCTAGCAAGAGCTACACAGAAAGACTGTTTCAAAACTAAGTCAACAGAATTCTTTTTTAAAAAATTATGTGAATGCCTGTGTCTACAATGAGTGTAGGTTCCCTCAGGCAGCTGGAAGAGGGCCTGGGGTCCCTCTAGAGTCAGTTATAAGGTTATAGGTGGTTGTAAATTACCCTGACATGGATGCTGGGAACCGAGGTCAGGTCTCTAAGGAGCAGTACGTACTCTTGACTGCTGAGCCAATCCTCTAGTAACCCTCCTGCCCCCTTTTAATCTGAGTGGGTTGTCAGATGCATCTATTTCAGTGGCAGAGTCTGGAGACTGCAAGGGCAGTCATAGCGGCTAGCCAGTTTAGCCTCCCTGGTGAGTATCAAGCCAGTGAAACCAACCAGCCAAAAACCACAAACACGAGCCACCTGTGTCTCCGCTTCATTAACAACAGCAAGGTAACGGACTCAGCTTAGACACCCATTCATGGGTGAACGGCTAACGAGAGTGTGGCACACATACTCACTGAAATTTTATTCAGCTGTAAAGAAAAATAAAATTATGAAAATTTCAAGGCAATGGACTGTAGTGATGTTTCATTTGTATTTTAATAAATAAAGCTTGCCTGAAGACCAGAATGCAAAACAGCCATAGAGGCCAGGCAGTGGTGGTGCACACCTATAATCCCAGCACTAGAGAGGAATATAAGGTGGGATGAGACAGAAACTCGCTCTCTTTCAGTCTGAAGATTTCACAGAGGTAAGAGCTGTCTAGCAGCTTGGCTGCTTTGATTTTCTGATCTTCAGGTTGAACCCCAATATCCTTCTCTGGGTTTTTATTATGCGTGCTACAATGGATAGATCTGGTAAATATTATATTAAATGAGGTGACTCAAACTCCGAAAAATAAAAAGCACGTGTTCTCTCATATGAATATAGGTTTGTGTGTGTATATATATAAATGGATGCAAATGTCAGTGGAACCTAAAAACCTAGAAAGGATATGAAGAGATGGTAAAAGATGCTGAGGAAACATGGGAGGGGTGCAAAACCACACACGCCACCTGAAATCAAAGAGGAGACAGGGACAGGGAAGGATGGGGCGGGCAGATCTACTAAAAACACACTTCGTAAATGACATGATACTTTGTACGCTAATTTAAATTTCTTAATTAAAATCCAAAAACCCCGAACAAATAAAGGCAGCCTGGATAATGAGGTTGTCTTTCGGCCTCCACATGCACACATGCACCACCCACAGACACATGAATACATACAATAACACACACACACACACACACACAAAACTAAAAACAAAACAGACCCTTCAAAGTGGTCAGGAGGAGCTGCGGGCTCCATCCCCAGATTGCTCAAAATAAAAACATGAAGGAAATTAAGTACTGGGACTTTCTCTCTACATTTATTCTCCATTCTAAAGCAAAGAGCAGGTCTCGGACCCCCTTGAGTCTTGTCCAGATCTGCTGTGAACACCACTCTGCCTGCTCCTGCTTCTTCAGTGCTGGGATTAAAGGTGTGCACCACCAAACCCAGTCTTCCCCCCCCCCCCCCCCCCCCCCCCCCCCCCCCCCGTCTCCAATATATGAAATATTTCACCAATTTGTGTCACCCTGGCACAGATGCCATGCTGATCTATCATTCACACGTTGGCCGCTGCAAGGGCACAGTTTGCAAAGACACGCTCATCAACTCTGCTCCAGGTGGATCAATAAATCGGAATCCTGGAACCCTGAGAGCTCTGAGGAAAGCATCTCTACTGACACCAAACTCTTTAGACAATTTCTCGAGTGTTACCTCATTTTTTAGAACCACATGGAGGGGGGCATCCCTGCCAATAACATAGAACAAGTTGGTAAAATGAAACAAACAAATCTTTGAAAAGACATTTCTCAAAAACCAAATCCCTTTGTGTGGTCCACATACCGTTGAAGTTTGGAGATTGCTGACATTCAGAACCTGGCCAAAGGGCTGAGTACTAGGAAGACAAACAGACTCTGTGACATGCTAATGAAGTTGTACCTTGTCATTCTGACCGCCAGGTCACCAGCCTCATTACCAAAACAAGGTCTGCTGAAGAGAAGCTGCTTGGATGCAAATGTCAAGATCAAGCAGGAAACGACTTCTAATTCGGAGGACTGGATCTGGTCAGAATCACATTTTACCCCTGGGCCAGCTTCCTTCGGAAACCTCTCAAAAGGCTCTCAAGGCCCAGCCTGACAAGGACAGACTACTAACGACGTTCTTCCAGTGGTTTAGCAGGCAGTGCTCAGTACAACAGAAGTCCAAAGTCGCAGCTGCGGTCGGTGACGTCAAAAGAATGAGAACGAGAATATAGGTTCACCCCCTGCCCCCACCCAAGTACCAGCCCGGTTGTTTCCTGCAGTGGGGGCACCTGGGACCTGGCACTCACTGACCACACTGATAGCACCTCCCTTTCCACTCCACTTCAGTCTCTCCTTCAGTCAAGGAGAGAGAGAGCTGTAGTGGGGAAAAGATGCTTTGCATTTTGCTTCTGAACTACAGTGGTGGGCCCTGGACTCTTCTACACACACCTGTAACCCCTGTTTCCCTGTCAGCAGAACGAAGCTTGTGTTTCCATGACAGCTACAACAGCCAAAGAAAATCTACTTTGTAAAAGACAGTATTTACACAGGAGTGGATTCAAATAAATATCAGGCAAATAGCAGCATATGTGTAAAGAGAATAAATAAGAACTAGGAGCCCAGTTGAGGCAATGAAATTTGGCAAACATTGCACCAAGATGAAAAAAAAAAATCATGAAATCCTTTCACTGGACAGCGAATCAGAATGTCTTCGGAGGTTTTTATTAGGGCCTTGAAAAAAATGCCCGTGGATGGGCTGGAGATGTGGCTCAGCAGTCAAGAGCACTGGCTGCTCTTCTCACAAGTCCTGAGTTCAATTCCCAGCAATCACATGGTGGCTCACAACCATCTGTAATGAGATCTGGCGCCCTCTTCTTGTCAGTAGGCATACATGCAGACAGAACAGTGAATACATAATAAATAAATCTTAAAAAAATGTCCATGGAGGGTTAGAGATTTGGCTCAGTTGGTAAGAGGGCTTGCAATCCATATTACCTCATCCCCACCACCCATCTAAAAGCCCAGCATGATTCCTATACCTATAACCCCAACATTGTGGTAGAGACAAGCCAGTATCCAGAATTCAATGGCCAGGGTAGAAATTGTCATCTTCCTTTCAGTGAGAGACCCTGACTCAACACAATAGGGGAGAGAGCAATAGAGGGAGACACTCCACAACTGCACACACACACACACACACACACACACACACACACACACACACACACGAACACATGTTGATGCAGTAAAGCATCCATTTAGAACTTTGCTTCCTCTACCCACAGCTAAGCAGACCCATCGGGGTATTTCTACTGCATTTACACTGCTACACAGACCTTTGAGATCTCAGCACCAAACCCCCACATGGATGGTCCTTCCCCTGACCCCAGTAGTAAGGAGAATTAAGAACCGAGAATGAAGAGTTAACAACGTACAGCTTCTATCTAGGCAAGTTTAATTTTGGGTCGAAAGGCACAAATTAACACATAAGAAGTCTAAAAGTCAAGATGATTAGATGCTCATTAGATTTTACAGGGATAACCTTTCTTTGGAATCATTTCTGGAGCAGCATGTGAGACCCGGGAGGGAAAAGGATTCAGCAGGCTAAAGACAGGTGAACAGCATTACAGACAGACGGAACCCGACTTGCAAATGCCCAGGAGGTGGTAACAGGGTTCTAACTGTAACATAGGATTGGACCAAAAAGAAGGGGGTGGGAGAAGAGGTAGGTTAAAAGGCGAATTTTATTCTAAAAACAATGGAACGCCCACTCCGTGTTTTAATTAACGGGAGTGCCTTGGCCCGTTTAACCTTTTAAAATGAGTATATCCGGTACATCTCTTTGAACACGTGGCAATAAAGACGCTTCTTCTGAAGGAGCTGCAGGTACTGGGTGCTTAAGAAGATGGCCATGGAGAGTGGGTAATTTGAGGGTACGCTAAGCAAATCGTGAAGCTGTCAACTTTCCCGGGCGCTCAGCTCTGCCCACAATTCCAAGGGTGCAGTCTCATTTCACCCTAAGACAATCCCTATTTCACGGCCGTCCCCCGACGTGGAAACTGAGGGCAGAGCGGCTCAGAGCCTACCCCGTGGGGTGCCCCTCGCCTTTGCAGAGCGCCCCAGGGGGCAAGGGCTGCAGGATCCCGGGCTCGGGGGAGGAGGGAACCGTGCCCAAGGACCGCGGCCTCACGGTCCGCCCAAGCCTTGCAGGCTTTCTAACTACCACCTCGGATCGCAGCGGCCAGCGTGCCGCCATCAGGAGGGCGGGCGCAGAGTTACAGCCGCCGTCAGAGACCGCCCCGAGCCGGCGCCCGCAGCCGCAGACACCTACCTGACCCGCCAGTCCTCCGCCGCCGAGACCCCGCCCCCTCGGCGCACCCGCGCATGCGCGTGATTCAAACCTGCCGGCGCAGCGGCCCTGCCAGCGGGCTGCTTCCACTTCCGGATGCTCGCCGCTGGGTCCTAAAGCCCGCCGCATTCTCGGGAGACTAGAAAAGGGATGCATGGGTGCTTCGGGAAACCTAGTTTCCCCACGACCCTCTCTACGCTGGTTTCCCGTTGACTCCTTAAGAAAGGAGAAACAGAAAGCTGCCCGCTAGCTTCTCGCCTAGTTAATTAGCAAACTACACCCGGCTCTCTCTCTGGGACTGCTCTCAGGCAGCCTCTGGCTCCCAGGGCTTATACTGCGGCGTGCTTTTGCAGATAGGTGGGCTGAAGTAAAAGGCAGCTGCTGCAGACTTTAACATCTACTGCAGGATGAAAAGTTAAACGAGTTCCCATAAAATACAAAGTCTCGAATGATTCTTCTTTGAAACGGGCGTGTTCCCGTCAATCTCACAGATCTGCCACAAGGGTTGATGCGTCTAGTATAAGCCGGTCTGGGAAACGCAGGTCTAATGCATTATTCCTCATCTTGTATAAAGATGTCTGCTGTGGGATTCTTGCTTTATTCCTTGAGTCAGTCTCGTTGCTTCCCGGGAGGTTGACTAATTAAGTGTAAACACTCTAACGGGTCATTTCGTTTAACTGTCCTAGACATTGTTAAGTGCTGAGGTTACCAAGAGGGCGAAAATAAACATAGTAGCTGTCCTGAGAACGCCGTGCAGTGAGTGGTTTGGCTTAAAAATGAATCCTGGAGTTCAATTTGTGTGTGTATATGTGCCTTCTTCACATTCTTCTTTTGTCTCCTACAAAGTCTAGAAAAGACGTGGGTCAAACTAATCAAAGGGAGTTTATCGCAAGTTTGGTAGAAAACCTGAAAGCAATCAAAACACGTCAAAAAAAAAAAAATCTAAAGTCACCAGGTCTCCCTCAGTGGCATGCAAGGAGTCAAGAAAGCCGAGAAGGGGCGGGACTAAGAGCCGGGGGCGTGCCTTGGGGGCCCCTCCCCGTTGTTAAACTGCCCCTTTGACCAATGACACTACGAAATCAACGCCAGTGGCTCGGAGGCTGGCCAATGGGAGGAGACGTTGGAGCTGCGCGGGCGAAGTTGAGGCCCAGCGGAGGTGGGCGTGGCCGCGGTGGGAAGTTAGCGGTCCCTCTGGAGAAGTTGAGGTGCCTGGTTGCCTGGGCGGCGTCGGTGTCGGTGTCCGTGGCGATGTTCCCGTCAGAGGCAGGCGCCAGGCCGCGGGCATGCGAAGCCAGTGCCTCGGAACGCAGGAAATGGGTGGAAGTAGGTGCAGGAACGCGACCCGAGTTCGGATTCAGCTTGACCAGGGCCACTTTGGTCACTGCTCCTGGGCCAGTTACAGCTGCAGGACTCTGATCATTTCCCTGCCCGCCACACCCCTATCTGCATTAGCCTCTCTCTTCCCCTTTGCATCACCTTCCGAATCCCAGGCCTGACCTTTTGTGTGGTGTATTTCAGTGACTTAGATGATTTGATTTGTCAGTCTAGAGATCCAGCCGCTTAAACTTTTTGGGGTGGGGGCCAGAGAGACGAGCTTAACTCAGCGTTTCTATTGCTTGAGAATTAAAACTAGGGTAATGAAATCGCATTTTAAAAGCCCCACAACCAGCTTGGGTTCTACATGTTTGTGTTTCTGGCTTCTGACTAATTGTAGGTGTCTAATATTCCTTAGGTATTTAAAGCTTGTGATGAAGACAACAAAGGCTACTTGAGCCGAGAGGACTTTAAGATTGCGATTGTAATGCTGTTTGGATACAAACCCTCCAAGGTTAGAACTTAATTTCTCCTCCCTTCTGCTGCTGCTCTCTCGTCTTCTTGCCTCTCTTTCTCCCGTCTTTGGATGGGATAGATAATGCTACAGAAACGTGTTATAAGAAAATAGGCCGGGGCTTCTTTCTGATATCTATAGAGCAAATTTATAAGCTGATTTTTAAGCCATTTCTAAAATGTCACCCTCCCCGACAAAGGCCTAACTCAGGCACGAATTAAATATCTATACCAGTGAAGCCAACAAAACATCCCCTAAAATTTCTAGAAATATAGTGTTAGAGAGAATATGCTAGGCGGCGGGGTGGTGTTGTAATAGGAAGAATTTGCCTACAGCTGATATGTATAATAGAATTTCTGGGTGGCTTTCTTTAATTGATAAAAGTAATACATTCATAGAGTGCACAAAATCCCTTCTCTTTCCACTAGACTAGGGTTCCACTTACCATGAGATAGTCAGTTTCTTCTGTATTGTTCTACATACATGTGTAGTCATAGTCTTCTGAAAATATTAGTTGCCTACTCTTATTTTAACATTTAACGTGTCACATTAGCAACAACTCCAAAACACACACCATTATGACCTTATATTTTTTAAGGTCATAATGTATAGTATTCTCTTTAGTCCATTTTCCTTTGGTTGTTGTTTGAATTAATTTCAGTTCCTGCAAGCATTGTTGCATTGTTGACTTGAGCATCCTTTTATGTCTAAACACACACACATTCTCATGAGCCTCTCCCCTTTCCCTTGCAGAGTGTTAACAGACCCAGTCATGTATAGGGGTATCACAGGTGTTGTCAATTCAAGAGTGCAGAAGCCATGTCTTGCTCAGAAATCAGCATTGCAGTCTGGTTCTTCTTTCTACACTGCTTTTTCCACAGTGGAGGCTACATTTGAAACATTGTGGCTGTTACTTTCTCATAAGCACTGCTGGCTTCCCAGTCATTAGACCACAGCTGAACCCCAATGAACCTTCTATTTCAGTAGATAGTTTCTGCTTACCCCGTCTTGGTGCTATTCTGCTTGCCTGTTAGAAGCAGTCTAGAGAGGGATCCATATTCGTTAAGCTGCTGAACTGGAACTAAGCAGAGTTAAGACACTGTCCAAATTCAAAAGAGTAAACTACAACCATCAAGCAGAAGCAGCACTCGTCTGCCTAGAATGCCCTCCACTTTCCCAGACCTGACAGCTAGGGCTCCCCTGTTCCTCGAGTCAGTGTAGGCTGGGACTCTGTGATATCCCATTCCTGAACCCTTCCGTGTGCTTGAGTGCACCACAGCTCATATATTCTGACCTACACACACACACACACGTAAGTTTTGCAAACAGCTTGCAGGATTCAAAAGGTCAGAGATGCTCAGCTCCTGAGAGGCCAGTTAAGAGTTCAGAGTGCTAGCCTGGACTGGCTCTGAAATTGCAGCAGCCCTGCTAACCTGCAATCATTTCACACTGGAGCCCCAAGGCAGATGGCCTGAAAAGGCTGACTGTTTTAAAGCACTGTACTTAGCCCCTGCTCACCTGGAAAGATAGCTTATTTCCTTTTGCTTTTTATGGCCCTCGAGTCTGTTTTAACTGTTGACTGGGTGAAGGATTAAATGACAGGTACAGCAGTGTGGTCATGTACATACACTTGACGAAATTTGACAGCTTTTACTTTGCATACTGGAATGAGTTAAAAATATTGTAAGTTAAAAACTTACATTGTTTGTGTGGATGGGTGTTTGTGGGGTAGTTTGTGGAGGTCAGAGAACAACTTAGGGGAGTCTGTTCTTTCCTTCGACTATGTGAGTCCCAGGCATAACTCAGGTTACCAGGCATAATAGAAAGTTCTTTTTTATGCTGAGACACCTTACTGGCCCTCACATGTTATTTTTAGGGAAATGACATATATAGCTGGTTACAGGTCAGTCAGCAATCAAGCAAGATCATAGCAAAGCACCTAAACACCTGCCAGTCATGTATACAATAAACTTTTTCAGCAAGGAAATGTTCAATTATTTTTGTTTTATATACATTGGTATTTTGCTTACATGTATGTCTGTATGAGGGTGTCAGATCCCCTGGAACTGGAATTACAGACAGTTGAGCTGCCATGTGGGTACTGGGAATTGAACCCAGGACCTCTGGAAGAGCAGCCCAGGCTCTTAACCACTGAGCAATCCTTCCAGTTCCCAATGTATACCTTCTTGTATTTTAAATTTTATATGAGATTAAGTGCTAGAGTTGAATTCTTAATGCTGTTTGATTAAATAAAATACTGATTCTAAGTCAGCCAATTAAATGAGACATATAAAAAATTTCTAACACAGAGAATGTGATTTTGAAGAATTAATTGTGAACTGTTATTTTAGACAACCATCACACTACAATAGCATTTCATAAAGGACTTAGATAGTAAGTCATTTATACATTGATGCTTTCAGAATGAGTTTATTAAGTCTGTTTAATCAGAGGAGTACCTGGTAGTTGCTGGGAATGTAAAGATGAATAGACACCGTTTCTCCTTTGAAGCAGTTTTGTTTTTGTATAGAGCTTAGAAAGCAGATAGTCATCAAGATAGATATTTTATAAATAGGAAGGAGGGCCAAGGTCGGGGGCAGCTATAATGGGTGTCATTTTGACTAGAGAATCTCGACTAATGTTCTATGAAGCATCCAGGAGCCCTTTGTGGCAGTGAGATAAACTATGCCCTTGTGTTTGCTCGGATAGAATATGCTAGAAAGAGTGGTAGCATTGCCAAGCAGGAGTGAATCCAGATGGAAGTGGGTTCAGAGGAGTCAGTTGGGTTGAGGTGTTCCCTGTACATTTGTTAGATACTCTGTGGGGTTTTGAGGTTTTACCTCTTAAATATGGGAACTGCATTTGGGTAGAGAGATGGGGCCAGAAATAGGTTTGGGGCTATAAGTTTATAAGGTGCAGCTCAAATTATAAGACTGAATAGCATTCTGGAGGAAGTTTCTGCAGGGTGTAAATGGCACCATTCCAAGGAAAGAGCTTTGGGGAAGCCTGCATTTAGAGATAGTCAGGGAATTCATGACAAAGATGGAGTAGGAACCACTGGGAAGGGACACAAGGAAGCCAGGGAATTGCGGAGACTCAAGATTATGGAAGATGCAAGACAGGCACCAGAAAAAAAAAAAAATGTCAGTTACCATCAAGGCTCGGTTTCATTAGTGTTTACAAATAAAGCCCCTGTCAGAAATGGGAGGGAAATGCTTCTGTGTTAACATTTACTTAAAGCAGGCCCCAGAACTTCACATATAATGTGTTCTCAAGTGGTTTGTGTTGCTTAGGCAAAAACAAGCAAAAGGTTAGACTAGACCAAACTGTTGACTGTGGTACCCACTGAATTTTAAAATGTCTTCTTTGTAATTTATGCTCTTCTTGTTTCTGCACTGATCATGTATTATTGTTTTATTATATTACCTTCTTTTATTAGTAGGGTTTTACTGTGTAGCTCATGCAGGCTTCAGTCTCTCCCATCCTGCCACAGTCTCAGTGCTGGAAACTACCACACCTGGCTTGGGGTACTTTTAGTCCCCGGAAAATGGAAGAATAAAGCCATTGTAACAATTGTTTTTTTTTTTTTTAATAAAACAGAAAGATTATATTTTAGGTTGTAATATATATAAGACAGCCAAATTGATTTCATATTTGAGCTAATGGCCAATGGAGTGACGTTTTGGGGGGCATTATGGTAGATTAGTATCTCTTGTGGATGTTAATGAACAAGAAAAATGACCATCATAATGTCGAGTGAGGTTACTGTCTACTAGTAAAATTGGTTTCACTTAAAATACGTGTCTTCCCGTACCCTGGGAACTCAGAACTAGTACTTTGAAACATCTGATAGAATTTCACATCCTCTCAATCTTTCCTCTTTTCTAGATAGAAGCGGACTCTCTGATGTCTTCAGTAAATCCCAACACTTCTGGTAATGTGAAAGTTGGTATTTTTAGTAGACATTCACAGAACTAAAATTAAGAACAATGTAATTAAGACAGATTGTGCATTGTATTTAAACACGTCTTTGCTTCTTATTATTCAAAAGAAAAGCTTTAGATTTTAAGAAAATTTTTTAATTTAATCCACAGAGTAATGGGTTTCATTCTAGTGGGTATTTCCATGCATACTTTGTCCTCCTCCTCATCTTTCCCTGTCCCCTCTTTCTGGTCCCCTCTGCACCTCGCAGCCCCATCTGCTTTTATGTCACATGTGTTTAACTCTCTTTTTTCTTCGTCTCCTCGGTGCTTGAGATTTCTTCATTCCTTCTCATCTCCCCTTTCCGATTCTATGCCCTGTGCGTAGCCCCCACCCCCACATTAAAATCCCAATTCCCATATTTGAGAGTATTTGTTGTTTTGAGTTTGGCATGTTTCACTTAGCATGCAGGTCCATTCATTCCTGCAAATGCCACGATTTCATTTTTCTCTCTGGCTAAATAAAATTCCATTGTGTGTTAAATTTTCTTTATGAATTTATCTTATGATGGACTTCTAGGCTGGTTCCATTTCTTAAGTATGAGTAGTGCAGCAGTAATCGTGGCTGTGTATGCATCTCTGGGAGGACCCAGGAGCTATATAGCCCAGTCATATGGTAATTCTAGTTTTGGGTTTTTTTTTTAAATATTTATTTATTTATTATGTATACAATATTCTGTCTGTGTGTATGTCTGCAGGCCAGAAGGGGGCACCAGACCTCATTCCAGATGGTTGTGAGCCACCATATGGTTGCCGGGAATTGAACTCAGGACCTTTGGAAGAGCAGGCAATGCTCTTAACCTCTGAGCCATCTCTCCAGCCCCCTAGTTTTGGGTTTTAAGAAATCTATACTTCTGTCTGTGTGTATGTCTGCAGGCCAGAAGGGGGCACCAGACCTCATTCCAGATGGTTGTGAGCCACCATGTGGTTGCCGGGAATTGAACTCAGGACCCTTGGAAGAGCAGGCAATGCTCTTAACCTCTGAGCCATCTCTCCAGCCCCCTAGTTTTGGGTTTTAAGAAATCTATACTTCTTTCTGTGGTGGCTGTACCAGTTTGCATTCTCACCACCGGCGACAAAGGGTTCCTCTTTCCCCACATCCTTGCTACTATTGTGCTTTTTTATGTCTTCCTTTTAGTTATTGGTGTAGATTCATCATGCATTATGCTGGTGCATAATTTACTGTCTTTCCAGTTCTTTCCTGCAGCTCTACTTCTGACAGCCTCACCTTAATCTCCTTCCTTTTCTCGGTGTTCTTTTTGCCTTTATGCTGTGTGCAAGTGTGCACTTGTTCTTTCTCTGTGTCCTCTCCCTCCCCTCCCCTCCTCCTCTTCTTCCTCTTCTTCCTTTCTTTATCTCTGTGTGTGTGTGTGTGTGTTGGGAGTTTATATATCTATAAAGAATTCTAGGTCCTTCAAATAAGAGAAAATCAGTCTTCCTATGTCTGACTTATTTCATGTAATGGATGGTCTCCAGTTGCGCTCATTTTCCAGCAAACAACATAATTTTATCCTTTTCATAGCAGAATAAAACTGTATTGTAGAAGTTGAGCATCAAGTCCTGCATCAAGACATTTGTTTATCATATTTTAAGGAAGCATTTTTTCATGACTTTTGCCCATTGTCCTAAATTTGTGTGACTGTGTGTAGTCTTTTATTCCTTGACTTTCAAAAGCTCTTAAGACTTTGTGGAAGGATTGCGTATTTAACAGTAATATATGCTACAGATATTTTTCTTTTCTTTATCCATTCTTTTCTTGATGAACACATAGGACAGTGGCATAACTATGTTATTGTAAATAGTACTGCAAGGAGCATTATGCTTAGTGTAATATATATATATATATGTATATATATATATATATATTATTAGAATGATTTACTGGCTGTGGTCCAGCTAGTCCAACAATGGCTAAGTCTAAGAATCTAGAAGTTTCTCAGTCCACAGGGCAGGATGTCTCAGCTGGTTTTCAGTAGATACTGGAATCCTGAAGACGTAGTCACTAATGCCAGTGAAGGAATGGACTTGCTAGCAAGGGAGGGCAAGAACACAAAGAGGAAAAGCTTCCTTCTTCCATGTTCTTCTATAGACTTCTATAGCAGAAGGTGTGGCTCAGATTAAAGGCGTGTCTTCCTGCCTCAATACCAGATTAAAGGCATGTGTACCCTCCTTAAGATCTGGATTAGAAGTGGATCCTCCTACTTCCAGCTAAGCAGAACTCCCTCACAAGTGCGCCCTTCAGTTTTTTTTTTTTTTTTTTAGTTAACTCCAGATATAGTCAAGTTGACAACCAAGAGTAGCCATCACGTGTAGGGATGTTACCTTAGAGTCCTTTAGGTATAAACCTCTACTCTTATTCAGCATGATCCTTTAAATCTTAGAGGACTAACACAAGACAAAGAACTAGAAGGGATACAAGTAAGAAAGAAGTCCACTTATGATAATTTGTAGATGATAAGAGGCCTTACAGACTCCACCAGAAAACCCTTAAAAATGATAATATTCAGTAGGATATAAAATCAAAAGACAAGAATCAGAAGCTTTTCTATTTATAAATAATGAATGTTCAGAAAGAAATCAAGAAAGCAATCTCATTCACATTAGCTTCCAAACCAAACCCAGACAAAACAAAACAAAAAGCCCCAACCAAAAATCCAGGGGTAAATCGGACCAAGAACTCAAAATATTCTCTGCAGTACAAATTCTAAAACCCTGAAGAAATTGAAGATATAGCTGGAATGCAGAAACATCTCACATACTCATGGGTTGGCAGAATCAACAGTGAAAACGGGGGGTAGTAGCAATGGCAATAGCTGCACATTAGTGCAGACCCATTTCAGTATCTCCACTGGACTGGAGGTACAGCTCAGTAGTTAAGACCACTAAGTGTTCAGGGCACCAGACATGATCAGTGTGCTGTTCAAGAGTAGAATACTGTCTTTGAATACAACTGATGGAGGTGGAAAGGCCCAGTATAGAGATACAACAATAGTCAATTTTAAAAATCACCCCTTAGACGCAAAGTGGGAGTGAAGAATCCCAGGCAGCACTGTGAGCACTAAGACGTTAGTTACGTCCGGTATGGATGTGAGCAAGCAGTAACACCTGTAACGATCTGATGGGACTCCGTGTTAATGTGGTTCAGCAACGGCTGTGCTGGGGAACTGTTTGGGAAGTAGGTTAATTGTTAATAGTGATTAAGTGGTAAGATGAGAGTTGGAGAAGGGGAATGAATAAAGCATGAGTAGAGGGAACGTGTTAACCCATGGACTAGAGCTGGAAGAATGTCAGTGTATGAGTAGAAGCGTGAGGAGTAGCAGGAACTATAGACTAGGTACAGGCAGGAAGGGGTGTTCAGGAAAGCTATATGATGATCCACGGAAGTTATGTTCAAACAAGGTGTAAGCCAAAACAGAGCAAGTATGATGGTTTTAATTATCAACTGACACCGTCTAGAACCTCCTGGGAAGAGACTCTCATTGAGGGACTGCTTAAATCAGATTAGCATGTGGGCATGTCTGAGAGCATTGTCTTGTCTCTACTGAGATGAGAAGACCTGAGGCGTAAGTGGAGAGTGAGCTGAGCCCAGGGAACCCAGGCTTTCGTTCTCTCTGTTCTTGACTGTGGCTGCTGCTTCAAGTTCTTGCCTTTTCCCAAAGTGATGGAGCATGGCCTGGATTCGCAAGCTGAATTAACCCCTTTTCCCTTAGCGTTCTGTCTGTCAGCACATTTTTTTTTTTTTTGATCACAGCAACAGAGAGGAAACTAGAATAAGTGAAGTAGAAGAACATCAATAAAACTAGAAGTAAAAGAGAGAAATCGCAGGAGGTGCTTTAACCTCAGCTAGTATGTCTTCCAACTTGAATGGATGTGGTTTCTCCTCCTCGCTTGAATGTTTTCTCATGGTAGTCTCTGCTGGTATGGGGAGGGCTGCAAACTTCAGTTGTTCACATGGTTTAAGTCATTGTGTGCGACTCATGTTCCTTCCAGAATTCCCTAGTCTGAGCCCCACACCCCTCACTGCCAGTTACTGACTCATCTCTGGTGCTTTGGGATGTTGGGACAAATGAGTCCTGGCCTTCAGCTGCTTTTCCCTGGTAGAACCTTCTAAGTGAAGTTACTAGAAGCTGTGCCTAGCTTAGAGAATCAGAGGATGAGATTTTCACCTGTTGGCCATTGACTGCAGTGTATTTAAGCCTCCATGGTGCCATTAAAGAAGGGCTTTTTGGTACCAGGGATTGAAGGTCTGTGTGTCAGTCTGTCTCTGTGTGAGTATTCTCAACCTCCAGCCCCCTTTCCCGAAGCTCGTGAACTGGGGTCTAGCTCATAGAGCACAGACCGGAGCCGCGGTGCGCGACATTGGGACTCACACTTTCCATGTGGGTTTCTGAAGGCCTGGCTGGTTGGATTTACCTCACTTCCTGGCTGCCAGATCTACTCATGCCTGCCAGGGCAACTGTTGAGTATACTCTTATGTTCTCTGATACTGGCTAAGACAATGGCAGAGATGGCGTCTTCTCAGGCTGGTCTCTCCACGGCACAAGTGTAGAAGAGCATATTCAGGTGGACTGTACCACTCCTGCCTCCTTTATGGAGCCCTCCCAGCGCCCGCCATCTTTTCATCCATGGTATATCCAGGCCCTGGTTGCATCTCTGCGGGGCCAGTTTTTCTCCTGCTCACTCACTGCTAACTATAGTGCCCACGGCCAGGAGAAGAAAGCCCCTCCTGCAAGCTACCCCTGACTCCTGCGCCTATGAGCATCATGGTGCAGCCGCGCACCTGTTAATGCCACTCTTGACTGCTTCTCTGTGAGTATCTCACATCGGCTTAAGCTTTTTATTTATTTTTGCTCGGCTCCTTTTCTTTTAGCAATATGACAGCAGGTTGCACTCATTCGCAGCAGTGGTCAATTTTAATTGTCAGTTTGACACAACCAAGAGCCACTTGGAAAGAGGGTCCCAGTGACAGTTGCTGAGGCTCCCGGGGGCATGCCTGCGAGGCATCTTTCTTAATCGGGTTAATGGAGACGGGAAGATGCACCCTGAATATGGACAGCACCATTGTGCTCTGAACTGTGTGAGGAGAGCGAGCTAGCTGAGCACCAAGCAGGAATGCATTCATTTCTTTCTGTTTTTTTTTTTTTTTAAGATTTATTTATTATTTGTACTGTGTTCTGCTTGTATGTATGCCTACACACCAGAAGAGGGCGCCTGATATCATTATAGATGGCTGTGAGCCACCCTGTGGTTGCTGGGAATTGAACTCAGGACCTTGGAAGAGCAGCCAGTGCTCTTAACCTCTGAGCCATTTCTCCAGCCTCTTCTATCTGGTCTAGACAGTGAACATGAAAGTCTGCCGCTGCAGCTTCCCCACAGTGATGGACTGTGGCCTGGAGCTGTGAGCTATAATAAACCTCGTCTCCCCCAGATTGCTTACTGTCAGGGGGTGTCTTATGATAACATAAATGAAACTGAGACATTCACCGTCTTATCAAGAAGTTCTTTTCATTTTGATTTAGTTAATTTACAAGCATGATAAGTTTCTAGTAGAAAATTTTAAGCTATTCAAAAGCACGAAGACAAAAATGTCACTTATAATTTAATATGATTTTGTTTTACTGTGTGTGTGTGTGTGTTGACACAGTTACTTGTCCTGTTATTGCGCTAAAATGCCTGACAAAAGCCAAGTTATGGAGGCACGGGTTTGTCTTGGCCAGTAGTTCCAGGGTACAGCAGAAAGTCGTGGTGGAGGGAGTTTGAGGTGGCTGCTCACATTTCCTCCACAGCCAGAAATATCAACTAATATTTACACTCCACTTCCTCTCCCCTTTGTTTATCTCAAGCTGAAGCAAAGGAGTGTTACCTCCCACATTTAGGGTGGGCCTTCTACCTCAGTTAAGCTAACTGAGATGCTCCAGACAAGCTGAGTTTCTGTGGTGACTCTGAGTTAACAATGCAGATTAACTGTCACAGCCCAGCTCTTGTTATGTAGCCAACACTGGCTACCTAGTTTTGATCTCCTGTCTCAGCCTCCTGTGTGCTGGGAACACAGGCGTTAGCCATCCCACCGTGTCTGGCTTTGATGCTGTTTTCTGAGCAGCTGGAGGACAAAGAGTATTGCTGGAATAGGAGGAATGGAAATGACTGTTTGAGGCTGGGGAGAACGGGAGTTCTTTTTTTAGGATGTTAAATTTCAGAAGTCTCAGTCCATATGTCAGCTCAATTAAGTGTGAATGGAACTCAGGGGAGTTCTGGGGTGAAGAAATAAAATTGGGAATATTAGCGTGTAGATGATTTTTTTTTAAAAAAAATTCATGGATGGGATGAAACGATGTGGACAGAGATTAGTGGATAACTTAGGAACTGTAATAGAGTTGGGTAAAGGATGTGGAAAGGGTAAAGGAGACTTGGGAATGACAGAAGGAAAACCATAAATGTTGGTTGAAAAGCCAGAGGAAGTAGAGAGTGGCCAGCGTTATAAATGCTGCTCACAGGCCAGGTAGCAGAGTGAGGAGTAGCCACTGGAGCTGGCAGCCTGGAAGTATGTGTGACTCTGGCAAGCAGATTAGAGCGTGTGGTGAAATAACCAGTCTGCTAAAGCAGTGTGGAGATACAAGTGTAAAAGTGAGCAACAAATTTATGGTGTGCGCAGATGCAAGTCTGGAGTGGCCTTTGGTCAGGGGATGTTTGGTTTGTTGGGTTTTTTTGTTTTGTTTGTTGTTTTTGAGACAGGATTTCTCTGTAGCTTTGGACCTGTCCTGGAAATAGCTCTAGTAGACCAGACTGGCCTTGAACTCACAGAGATTCACCTACCTCTGCCTCCTGAGTGCTGGGATTAAAAGTGTGTGCCAACACTGCCTGGCTCTTGTTTTTTTTTTGTTTGTTTGTTTGTTTGTTTTTTGTTGTTGTTGTTTTGTTGTTTTTTTGATGGAAGAACCTCTTTCTGTGCTTAACAAAATGGTCTGATGAAGGAGAAAGGATTGGGGGAGGCAGATCGAGCCAGCTAGTGAGTAGGCAAACACTGTTTTGTTTGAGGAGCTAGGATCCAGATCACGATGGGTTGATTTTTTCAAAACTGTGCCTTTCTTTGGGAAATAATTTAAAACATACAAAAGCTACAAAGCAAAAGTAGTAAGAAAACAGCTTTATGTCCTTTATCCAAATTCATTTATTGCTAATAGCTTCCATTTGCCTTATCTGTTCTCTTATACTATATCTTTCTCCCCCAGTACATTGCTGTTTATCTAATTTACCATCTATATTCTATTTTACCAGTTGATCTAGTAATGTCCTTAATAGCTTCTCCCCCTTTTACTACAGAACTAGTTTTTGGTGTCAGAGCTCTAGAATCTGGAATGTCTCTGCAACATTTTGGTAACTTCGCTGAATAGAGAGTTCTCCTCACTTTTTGGTTTATTTTTAAACAGTCCACTTTAATTATAGAGGCACAGTTAAGAGGATGAAACTCTATAGAACTAATATAGATGGGGAGAGAGCTAGCTAAGGTAAAGTACAGTAGACGAGGAGAAGGAATGACGTGGGACGAGCATGGGCGTTTCAGAGTCGCAGGAGTCAGTCCATCAAGAATACTCAGCAGTATTGAACATTTACATCACCATTCAAAACTCTGAGTACACGAAAGGAAAGACAGATGAAACGGAGGAGAGAAACAGTAAGTCTTCAATGGTGGTTGGCGTTTCTTCATTCCTGTGGATGATAGAGCAGGTAGACTCCAGTCAGTGAGGCTAAAGAAGACCCGCAGCACCATCAACCACCAGCTTGACCCAGTTGTCCTCTGGAGAGTTCTCCCCCCAGGAACTGCCAGGTAAGTTCCTCCCAAGTCTTCACAGCACATGCATACAGCAGATTAGATCTTACAGTATATTTACTCTTTGTGGTTGAATTATAATCAATAGCAGGGCCTGTCCAGGAAAAGTTCCAGCTATTTGGAAACTAAGCAGCATGCTTATAAATAACTCATAAGTCAAATAAAATCAAAGGGAAGAGTTAGAAAATATTTTTACTTTAAGGAAACATTTCACATCGTTATGCGATGCATTGGAAATAGTACTTAGGAAGTAGTGTTAAATTTCTGTCTTATGAAAAAGAAAAGCAAACTCAAATTGGTGACCTCACCTTTGACTTTTAACTACAAAAGGAACAGCTGGTCTGGCTATGTGTGCATGTATTTATACATATAATGCAGATGAGGCCCAAGTAAATGGAAGGAAGAAATGACAAAGATTAAAGTGGAAATCAGTGAGACTGTGAAGAGAAAGACAAAGGAATTAAGAGCTGACTTATTTATTCTATTAGTGAATCAATAAAACTGTGAAGCACATAGGTGGGGCACCCAAATTACCAATCTCATGAATGACAGTGATAGATCCCATAGTTATTTAAAGCATAATTAGGACATACAAGGTTATATCAACAGTTTAGCAGCTTAGATGAAAACACTAGATTTCCTGAAAGACAACCTGCTAGAAAGCCCAGAAGAAGGAGATAATGGGAGCAGTTCTGTTAAAAAAAAACTGAATTCTGAGTAAAAACCCTTCCTGTAAAGAAAGGTCTAGGTAGGCCTGGAGGGTTCCAGTGGTGAAGTCTATGAAATATCAAAGAAAGAATATTAAGTAGTAGAATTTACAGTCTATGCTCGCTTTCTTCCAAACATTTATTAAATCATAGTCTTGTTTCTCTGGGCATGTGCTGTATTTTTCCTCTCTACTTTTGCACACTGTGAAATTTTACATTTGAAATTTTAGAAAATGTGAAGAAAAGCAAGTAAATCTTTTCTGTACACATTTGTAGTAGCTAATGAGTAATACTCAATAGTCTTACTCAGGCTCTTGGATTTGTTTGCAATTGCAGGTCTTATTGCTGCAAATCTTGTGTATCAGTTCCACGGACACCGTTCCTGATGTCTCCATCAGGACTACTGAAAACTCATGGCCAACCTTGTCTCTTCACACATTGACCTTTCCACTGACCAAGTTGAAACCTTCTTTACTGTTAGTGATACTAGGGGTTGAATACAGAGCCTCATACACCCTCATCACTTGCTGACCTGAGAGTGAGCTGTAGCCCTAGTGTAGGGATAAGTCCCACCCCTTAGGGGGCGTGTTCGCCTCAGGCTAAAGTTCTCCTATAAAATTGGTGAGCGTGCTCCCAGAGCTCTCTTCTGCTTTCCTGGTCTCCGCCGGAACAGTGGTTCTGTAAGTCTATTCCTCCATTAAAGCTGTCTATATTTTGACAATCTGTCTGCATTCGCTTACGCCGTTACATTTTGGCGTCCAACGTCGGGCTATTTTGCCCCCGACTCAAGCGCGTAGCCTGCTAGCTAACACAGCACGCTCCCGGGTGTCATTTTCTTAGTTTATGACTCGGGCCCCAGGGCTGAGTCCGAGATACACTCTGCCTTCAGGCCCATAATATCCAGAGAGGCAGGCAGATCTCTGTGAGTTCAAGGCCGGCCAGGCGGTGGTGGCAGACGCCTTTAATCCCAGCACTCCCGAGGCAAAGGCAAGCGGATCTCTGTGAGTTCAAGGCCGGCCAGGCTGTGGTGGCACACGCCTTTAATCCCAGTGCCTAGAAGGCAGAGACAAACAGATCTCTGTGAGTTCAAGGTGTGGTAGCAAACACCTTTAATCCCAATGCCTGGGAGGCAGAGACAGGCAGATCTCTGAGAGTTCAAGGAGAGCCTGGTCTACAGAGTTATTCCAGGTCAAAGAGATACAGAGAATATAAAATAAGTAAAAATAAATGAAATAGAGGTTAAAATAAAGCATACAAAGATGGAAAATACACAGAGAATCTTGATACTGTATACTATTATGCTCTCTTTGAATTGTTTGAATGCTGAGGAAGGAGCAACAGATGCTAAAAGATATTTGTTTATAAATGCTGCTGAACTAATCCAACGTAAAGATTTTGATGCCTTGACTTTGAAATTTGGATCTAAGGACATGATGCTTTCAAAAGGAGTTTCCTATTTTATTTTCACAGAGGATGAGACCCTGTTCATTTCTTCTATTTCGATATGGTATGATGGACCACGCCCTCCTGAACGGTTGCTGTGAATACCTTCAGAAAATTGCTTCACTCAACTGCCAACTGACATGGCCCTGGCACACAGGTTATACCATGAAAGACCTAATTAACGACGCCCCCATTCAGCAGGAAGCAGTTCGGAGAGAAATAACTGCACCCATGTTCCCAAATATTGCTTATAAATATTCTTTTACATTTAAAGGGGGATATGATAGAGATATGAATAATTTGCATTAGTATAGATTTTGCTTTATTGATAGAGATTTAAGGTCAGTTTTGTTATATGTATATGTATTTCTGATCTTTATTAAGGTATTGTGATTATGTAGTTCATTTAAAAATGTAATGTATATAGGTTGTTAATGGATAATCATTAATAATAGTCAAGTTTGTAGTCATGTTAGTTAGATTTTCTAGATATATAGATATATATTTCAGTTAGATCGGCATTCTTCATATCTTTCAAAGACTACGGAATATGCTATTAAATGTTTTAATAACTTAGGACTTTTCATGACAATGAGACACTCTGCTCCTGGCAGCACCAATCTACATCAAGAGGAAGATGGGCATCGAAGAGGATCCTTATGGCGTTTGATAGCCATTTGGGCAAGAAACTGCTCTTGCCTGGACTATTGCATAAACCGGACACAGAGAACCCGCAGAGAGAGGACTGCTGAACTTGCCTAAAGGTGAGATGACCTTTTGGGGTTCCTGATTCATGAAAGAGTCTGCAAGACATTCTTCAGGACAAGCAGATAGTGACTGCCTTTGAAATTTCCTGCTTTGTGGAAATGTCTGCTGGAAACTATGGGCCTGTAGGCTGAAGATGGATGCCCCAACGATACAGAGGAACTTTGGGTGACTGTCCAAGCAGCGAGATGTCTCTGTCATTTCTAGAGCTTTGGATTTCTTGTTTGCTTAGGTAATATTGTATCTTTCTGGAATCTTTGAAGGAATTGAAGAATAGTTAGTTATCGTTATAGTTTTCCTTAGTTATGATATAGATTATTGTAATTTTTACTTGATAACTGTTTTGTTATATGTAATTTTGCTATGTTAAGTTAAAGCCTTCCTTTTTTGTTTAAACAGAAAAAGAGGAAGTGATGTGGGACTGTCATATCAATCTGTTGATTTCATTGGCTGAGCAATAAAGAAACTGCTTGGCTGGCCCTGATAGGTTAAAGCATTGGTGGGAAGAGTAAACAGAATAGAATTCTGGGCGGAAGAGGAAGTGAGGTCAGACTCTGCTCTGCTCCCGGACAGGATGGACTTAGGCTAGAATCTTCCCGGTAAGCGCACCTTGGGGTGCTTACACACATTATTAGAAATGGGCTAGTCCAGGTGCGAGAGCTAGCGGAGAAGAGGAGAGTTCATGGGCCAAGCAGTTCTTAAATGAATACAGTTTGTGTGTTGTTATTTTGGGCATGAGCTAGCAAGCGGCCGGGGTGTTGGGGACGCAGCCCCGCCGCACCTATTTCAACACCCTAGCCTTCCAATACCATTTTTATATTGCAGGAAGCACAGTGTCATGACATTTTTAATTGTTATTTATACTTTAATATACTATATCATATGGTAAGATATCTTTTAAAGATTTATTTTATTTTATGTGTGTGGGTATTTTGCCTGCATGTATGTATGCACGCCATATGAGTGCCTGGGATCTGTGGAGATCAGAAGAGGAGTTCGTATGCCCTGAAACTAGTATTACAGATGGTTGTGCATCACCATATGGGTGCTGGGAGCCAAGCCCAGGTCTTATGCAAGAGCAACAAGTACTCTTACCTGCAGAGCCTCTTCAGTGCTATTGTAAGATATTTTCATGATACTTCGATGGAAAACACATTTACTTATTCATGTTTTTATTGGATGCATATGTATCTGATTTTCTCTATATGCACTATGTATGTATAGGTGCCCACCCCTGAAACTGGAGTAGCAGTCATGTGTGAGCTGCCCACTGTGGGTGATGGGAACCAAACCCAGGTCCTCTGCAAAAGCAACAAGTGTTCTTAACCACTGAACTAACTCTCCAACTCATGCACACACACACACACACACACACACGCACGCACATACACACACGTGTATGTGTGTGTGTGTGTACTTACTTAGATACCTTATATAAAGTATGGATTTTAGAACAATATTTTCAGAAGAACAGATGTTTTACCTAATCCCTAACTTAATATAGTTTTCCCAGGTTTTTAATTTCCTGTTGAAATTTTCACACTTTCAAAATATTTAAAATACTGTTTCTTTGATGCTCCAGTTAGTTGTAATGTCTTGGTGAAACTTTTCCTGCATTTTTTTCCTCTTAAGGTTTCTGTGCTTATAATCCAGTCTACAAAGAGTTTTGTCTTTTGGCAGGAGGCCTTCCTGCTTCTTTAGTGCTGATTGGGTTTCTCTGTCCCAAGAGTCCCCTGATAGGCAATAGTCCCAATAGCCAATGGACTATTCTGCCTGGACAAAGGTCTTCCCCTTGCTCATTATTTTTTGTGCTTTATCTCTGCTGTGTGAAGTCTGACTGTGGCTGAAGACACCTTAACAGTCATCCTTTCCATAGTTCTCTGTCTTATATATGTTTTCTGATCTGAACTAAGGCTCTAACTCCATGAAGAATTTTTAGTTGTTGTTGGATGGTACTTTAGTTGTTGTTTGTCCTTCTTTGAGATAGAGTTCCATGCAGCACAAGCTGTTCTGAAGCTCTCTAAGGAGCTGACAATGTCCCCATCTCCCCAGTTCTGGAATGTCACGCATTGTCTACCATACCTGGTTTAATGCAGAGTTGAGATTTGAACTTAGGGCCTCCTGCATGCTTGGCAAGCACTTTGCCAATTGAGCTACTTCTCTAGCCCCACACCGAAGAAGTTCTTTCCTTAACTGAAGGGATGAACTGGGATAATAGCTTGATTTTCTTCATTTCTCTGAG
Organism: Alexandromys fortis; assembly: GCF_014885135.2. Taxonomy (NCBI): domain Eukaryota; kingdom Metazoa; phylum Chordata; class Mammalia; order Rodentia; family Cricetidae; genus Alexandromys; species Alexandromys fortis. The sequence goes on along the minus strand of NW_026067953.1, from coordinate 5,628,959 downwards.
GTATACAGAGAAGTGTGGGTTCTAAAAGATGGACTTCCCAGTTCTTTACTGTGCAGTGAGTTCGGCACAAATGTCGATTTTCAGGGTAACTTTCTCTATGCTCAGTATTTTCTTAGGGCTCCTCCTAGTAAAGTCTCTCTCACATTTAGTAAACATGACTACATGAAAAAGTGTTTCCATTTAAGTTGAATTCATAGGGTTTCACCCCAGTGCAAAAAGTGGGGTGTTATTGAAGCATGAATTCTGGCGTAAGGTTTCCTTCCTTTGTTCCAGAAGCATTTCCTCTGTGTGTGTGCGCTCTGCAGTGAAGCTAATGGCTGCTTCATGCCATGCTGCCTCTACTTCCCTCTTCTTTTTGTTTGCTTAGGTCTCCTGTCAGAGAGGTTGACTTGTGGTAGAAGATAACTTATGTCATGAAGTCACCGTCCTTGCTAACTTTCTAGTGGTTGCATGCTGACTTCATTCAGAGTGCTTGTCATTTGCAGCAGTTGGGGAGCTTCCTTCGGACAGCTTTAATGTGCAGGCACAAGTATTCCACAGTCAGTACATTGGCACGGTGTCTGTTGTACCTGATTTCTGTGTGTAATGAAGACTGCCGTATTCTGACCCATTTTCTCAGATTCATTATGGCCAAAGGGTTGCTTCACCTCGAGTTTTCCAGAACTGAAAACAGACTTAGGGGTCTCTAACTTTGATAATAGGCTTGGGGACTTACTCCAGTATGTGTATCCTTGCATTTGATATCAAAGAATGACTCTCACAACCATTTTTCAACCAAATCATTAGGATGCTTCTTTCCATAATTTAGTGTTAAAAGATATTTCAAAAGGTCACTAAGTAAATTAGATATCAGAGAAATTCAGGGGGTAGCAGCGGAAGGATTAATTTGGAAGGTTGAGATCAAATGTAGGTGCTTTGTGTCTTGTTCCAAAATTGACTGTGAAGACCTGCTTTCGTCTCCAAGCTTCTAGCATTTTCCCTTCTCCCAGTCTTGAGATCAATATCAAATTATCTTTCTCAGAGCATCTCTTTCTTCGGGATTAAAGGAATAGATTTATAACTAGGGCACCAATTCTCCCTCCCCATGCAGCTTTAGCTCGTGTTTACTTGACTGCTGTGACTCCAGGCCACAGACATCTAAGAGAAACAGTTAAATAGCTATTCCGCCAGAAGTAACCATCCAACTCCGCTGCTAACATGAATTCATTCTATTAGAACTGCCAATCCTAAACCAATTTCACACCATCTACTCTTTTTCTTCCCCATAGATCACAAGGGTCACATTTGCCACCTGGCATTTCTCTTGAAAGAAGTGGATTATGGAGAGATTAAATGTCTTCAAGTATGTTGTCTCTCTCCATAGTGTGTTTTTCATATTTATTTTATTTTCATGTTTATGAGTGTTTTTTCTGCATGTATGTGTGTGCCTGGTGGTAGTAGCCACCATGTGGATGAGAGCTGAACCTGTGTCCTCTGCAAGGACAGCAAGGGCTGTTAACCTCTGAACTCTCTCCAGAATCTCTCCATAGTGATTTTACATTGAAGGAGTTAAGTGTTGGCCCTTTAGCTTTCTGAAATTGTACCTATTTTGATAATCCTTTCCTCAAAGTTCTTCTGGGTATTTGTGATTGGGAATTCTCTTTCTGCTACCCAAAGGATTTTTTTTTTTTAAAAGACAGAATCTCATGAGGCCCAGGCTAGCTTCAGTCTTTCTACATAATCAAGGATGACCCTGAACTCATGCCTGCACCTTCCAAGTATTGACATGACAGCCCTTTATCACCATACATAGCTCCACAGCTGTTCAAGTCAAGGCCATAGCAGGTGTCTATGCAGGGTTCTTTGACACTAGAGCTTCCTAAATGAGGTCTAGACACATGTTCTGGATTCATCTTGACTCAGTTGTTCCTAAATAAGGGCAGTGTTCTGAAGATGCACCTCACTCCAGTTTGGGACAGTAGCTGGGTGCCCAGATCTTGACTTACAAGGACTTGTAGTCCTCTTAGAAGATGGGTCGTGTCTGTTAGAAGTCTCTTATGAAAATGAAGAAAAACGCAAAGTTGAGTCAACGCTGTTAGTAATAGGTATAGGATAGCTAAAAAGTACTTTCTGGGAGAATCTGGGGGGATTCCCAAATAAGTAGCGAAGAGGTAGTATGGATTTTTACTTCTGTCACCCAACAGGCAAGTGGGTTTGAATATCAACGAACTAGAGTAGCCAAGACAAAGGACTTGAGAAAAAAAAAGTCAAGCCATCTAGTTAAAGAAGTGATAGATGACTAATGAGATCGATGTCAGTATACAGGCTTCCTTACTCAGAAGGTTTTGCTCACAGCTTGTCTTACATTGTTGAAAGAAACTGGAACTAGAAGAAGCCTAGAAACACTCACCTGTGCCCTATTTTAAGATGAGACTGATACAGAAAAGAGGTAAGAGAACATACAGCTGGCATTTGTACAAGTCTTTAGAGAAGACTTTTGCATGTGTTACATCATTTGTTATTTTATAGACAATAATTACAGGCGTCATTTCTTGACAATTATGTGCAGCTCTGTAACGAGCACATTGTGGTAGCTATTTAATCAACTTTATGATATTATCAATTGCTCCCCCCCTTTGAGACATTAAAAATATGAAGTTTAGAGTAGTTAAGTCGTTTGCCTAGAATGCTACAACTGACTAGGAACTTGCTGTCATGGCCGCCTGATAAACTCTTCCCTTGATTTTCAATAGTGCCATGGGTCATGTTTATGGTCACAGCAGGACTAGGGCTGATATTTACTCCCCTAAGGAACAGGATAGTTGAAATAAGGAATGTTGTCAGGTTACATATGGCAAATCAGCAGGTTCGATATCAGCAGTCACAGTTTCAGACTCTTCTGAATCCTAGCATCCAGAGCAAATAGAGAAACAAGCAGGTACAGCAGTCAGTGCCCACACAGGAAACACCTTCTAGACAGCCAGTCCCTGGCCTGGGGCATTTCTTCCATGCTCTCTTATGGGAAGAGGCTACTGAGTGGATATCCAAGCCCACAGACAGTTCAGTACATACAGTAGTGACTTTTGCAGCTGTCCCTTAAGTTTTCTTTAGGGTAGGTTCATGTTTAATGCCAGGACATGTCAGCATGGCTCTATGAAAGTCAAAGACCATGTGCCCTGAATATGAGACTCCCAGATGATCTGCCGCCATTGTAGAGTGAGACATAGGGCATTGTTTGAATAGCAGCATGTAAATTAATGGTGCTTTTGCTTGCTCACTGTATGCTGAACAAGCACTACAGATGAGAACCTAGTGAGCATGCTCAGTGGAGTCTTCACACAGTTATCTTCATTTTTATCACAATGCTTTATAGAATATGGTCTGGGGGCAGAGTCGGGGTGGGAAGAGCCCAGATAAAGTACCTCAGAATTTTGATTTTGTTTGAAGGCTACATTGCAAATTTTTTTGTTTCCTTATATCATAACCTCTTTAAAAATAATCTTTTACTGAGAAACCCTGTCTCGAAAAAAAAATCTTTTTCTTTCATACTTACACAAGCAAAGTCTTTCCTGGAAGTTAATTTTAACCTTCAGATTTGAATGATGGGAAAATCAAAGGGATTGATTCATCATCATGGTAATTATGGGCTGTTTGACTCAGTCATGCTATCCAGTGTAAGTTCAATTGAAAAATAATTTGTAGATGATTATTAGGTTAATGGTCAGTTGGCTTGTGTGCCTTGTCTATTACTGTCTTGTCTGATTTGTTAGCTGAGTAAATATATTTTTCTAAATTTAAATTTCCATTTCTAGTCTTTTAGGTCCCGTACTTGTGTGTATCTTGAGATATCAGACTCCTGTTTGAGAACAAATGTTAAGAGATAGCAGGAGTGAAGCCTTCCACATCTTATTGAACTTCGTAGTTCTTTCTCTGTGTAGACTGGAGTTGCTGCATCTTAAAATCATAATCTGAAGACCAGATGTGTTGCCTGCATATAGACATCTATAAGTTTATTTCATTCTCCCTCTAGAGAATGGGAAATATCTTCCTTGTAGGGACAGGAAAGAATTAGGAGACAGACCCTGACCTAAGGGAAGTTCTGGAAAAGTTATTGCCTTTTCCTCTGTGACTGGATGTTGTGCTAATACTGTAGACACCTGAGAAGAAGGGAACTTCCTTCCTGGAAGCAGACATTGAAGATGGGGAGGATTTGGGTAACGGGTGGAGCCAAGAGGAGGCTGCAGAAAATGAATGTAGAGTTGCCAGCAGCTCTCCTCGAGCTCCCATGGATCCTAACTCAGCCTACATTCAGACTTCCCCATCCACTCCACACCCATAGAAGCCCCAGGTATCTTAGTGACTTTGCTGGGGTGTTGGTCACTGCTACTCTGCAGCTGGGCTGTGGAGAAGGCCCCCTCCCTCACACCTCTCGTCGATTCTTTCCCCCATGGTGTTTACTCTCAGGTCTCTGTTTTTCTTCTTGTAGCAATGCTGTCCCAACACTATCCTCTTAGATCTGGTCATCCTGATCTGCCATGTCTCAAGCTATTAAGAAAGCATCCTTCCCAAATCAGAGTTGGTTGGAGTCCTGCCACCTCCTGCCCCACAAGGAATATAGCACATGGGTGGAAATGACCCCCATTCTGCCTGTTTACTGGCCTCATGCAGCTGAGAGCCGGGAAGGAGGATAAGGGCCAGTTCTCTGAGAAGGCTGAGACTTTAAATTGCCGAATGAGGCAGGACTTGGCACTCTTAGCACAGCTTTATGGTCAGGAGACCATAATGAAAATGTAACGACTCCTGTCTGTTCATAGGAATAAGATCTCTAAGCTGCTGTAACACGTCTCCGCCCAGGGATAGAGGAAAGCTTGATTTCTTCTAGCAGTATAGATCCCATTCTCTTTGTCCTTTTCTGCAGGCGGTTGGAAGAGAATATCAGTCCTCTGGTTTTCCTTATCCCTTGCTCTGACAACTGAGCATGTGGGTGTCACTTTTGTCTTCGTCCTTACAGTCTTTTTATACAGACACAGTGCACCACCCCCACAGTGCATGGCTTTCAAATAATCTGAATTTCCTCAAACTAGAAAAGCCCTACATTATGCTACTTCTTCCTTTGAAGGCCTTGGTTTTTTAGGCATTTCAGTTCTTGGGAAATTAATATTTGGTCTAGTGAGCATGAACTTTGCCTTTTTCGCCAGTCCTAGGACCAGCCTCTCAGCCAAATCACCTGGCATTTTTATTGTTTTCTCCTTCACTCTCCCTGGGTTTATTGCAGTTTCTAATTTGAGCTCCCTATGATAGCCAGACACCAGACTGCTTCATTCTGAAGAGGATTTCTCTGCGTGCACTGACCCTGAAGCTTAGAACTGTGACCCACAAAAAGATATACATAATGGAACTTTCAAAGAAAAAAATTTGATAGTTTTATTTGATTTTTGAATACATTCACTCCTGTGGTGAAGGCTGATTACCCTCGTAGGAAACAGCTTTTCAAAAAGTAGGGAAAAACTCACCTTCGTGGTCTCTTGCTATATGGGTATCTGTATCACACATATTAAGTAGTCCAGGAATCATCATCACAGAACATGAAAAGCATTCATTTTGCCTAGGATAGGTTACAAGACGGAAGGACATATTTTCCAGTTGTGTAGAAAATGCCTAGACTTACAGAATCAGGAAGGATTTGTAGAAAGTGTTGAACTTCATGATGTTCTTCAAAGGCTGTGTGTCTTCACGGCTGGATCACTAACCCGTGATGGCCCTTAGTGATGGCCTTTAGGGAGCAGGACCCAGTTCCAGGAAACTAGGTGTGCCCTTGAAGGGGCTATCGGGGTTCTCTTTCTTTCTAGATATCTGATACCATCAATAGGACAGTTTCTCCCACCGTGCACTCCAACCATGACAATAGTACCTAGGGGTCGTTGACTGGACTCTCTGAAACCAGAGGCAAGAATAAACCTCTGTTTCCTTTGGATTATCTGTCTTATATTTCCTAAGCTGTGAGCCTCAGTTTGGCGTCTTGTGAGGCCACCACCCTCAGTGACACTGCCACACAAGGAAATGTGGGAACTGTCTTGTCATTAGAAAAGATCTTGCTAACAGAAAAAAGTCTACAAAACACCATTAGAATCCAGGTCCACTGGCAGGTTCTGTACACCTCTGTGGACCTGTTGGAGAGCACAAACAGCCAGACCCTGTAATTCTTGGTGTCACCAGTGTCGTGACCCTGATTTGTAACTCCGGTGCTGTGTGTATAGATAACTGTAAGTTGAACGGTGTATACGGAGAACTCGATATTGTGTCTGAATTTAGAATTTTCTAGAACATACTCTCTTTCTTTGTGGTGGTGGGGGGCACGGATAATGCATTTGGTATGAAATCTGACATAAATGGAGTTATTGAGAGTCTTTTTGAAGTGGTAATTTTCGGTTTGAATATTGCGACAGCAGGTGGAGCTAGTAGTAGGAATTCTATTCCTGGGCCATTTAAAAGGCAGCAAGATCTACAAGCCTTACATCACTGTGTCTGCTGCAAAGCTTTAGAATAGTAAATTATTAAGTGTTAGCTTTGGAAAGCGATTGTAGTATTGCAGCAAGAAAGCTGTGCTAAATGAAAACTTAGTCTTCAGAAAAGAGGCTTGGTTGAGATGTGTGTGGCCCTGGGAAGCAACCCGAGAGCGTGCTGTGGACCATGTGTTTACAGGGTTCTAAGTGTAGCTGTGCCTCAGACCTCCCACTGTTTAAAATAGGAGGTATATGCCTGTGGGGAAAACAGTATGAAAAGACATGATTATTCAGAATAGTGTCATTTGTGTGATTAGATTTTCATTTTAAGTGGTAGTAAACATACAATTTAAATACTTTTTCCTATTAAAAACCAAAGAACATTTGCTCTTTATACTATACAGTTGTGAAATGATGACATATATACTTTATAACTCCAAATATGGCTGTGTTATCTGAATATGTAATTAAAGAAGACCACAGCATTCATATGCTCTCTTTCCTTATGAATCACACAGCGACCTATGCAGCTATACTCTGCCCCTCATTTCTCTGAGTGAGCTGCAGTGATCAGAGCAGACCTTTGGCATGAATGTATTTCTTTTCTCTCTGAATCCTATTTTTTTTCTTAAAGTGATAGTTTATTTTACTGGCCATGTAATTAAAAAAAAAAAGACTCACTTTTTGCCATTACTCTCTGGAGTTAAAGATAGTTCAAAACATATATCTTAATTTTTTTTTTTTTTGCTGAGAATTAGAAATGATATCTCCATAATTATTCTTATTTATTCAGTACATGTTACTTACCTGGCAAGCATATAATGAATGCCTGTTGCACACAGGTTTCATGCTAAACACTGGGAATGAATTTTTAAATAGCACATGATCTTTTTCCCTACCATCTCTCAGCTAAACATGTGGTCAGGCCACTGCCATAGAGCCCAAGCAATTCCTTTAGTGTGTTGTGACCTCTGGACTGCTGGTTGCAGCAAAAGGTTGAGCAACAGCAGAGAACCTTTAAAGTGAAGGTGATACTTCAGTAGCATCTGGAAGGAGATGTGTGATTAAAAATTCACTAGGAGAAGTAAAGAAAAAGGTGCTTTCAGGCAGTGTGTTTGCATGTGCCAGGGCACTATGTGCGAAGAGTCTGTGGATGCAAGAAGCACCTGGGTGCTTGCTTAGAGGGGCTGCTTCTTGACCTGGGGTAGGATGCTGATGGGTCTTACAGGATTCACGAAGAACCTGTGGATGCAAGAAGCACCAGGATGCTTGCTTAGAGGGGCTGCTTCTTGACCTGGGGTAGGATGCTGATGGGTCTTACAGGATTCATGAAGAACCTGTGGTTGCATGATGCACCAGGATGCTTGCTTTGAGGGGCTGCTTCTTGACCTGGGGTAGGATGCTGATGGGTCTTACAGGATTCATGAAGAACCTGTGGGTGCAGGAGGCACCAGGATGCTTGCTAGAGGGGCTGGACCATGGGCTGAGGTAGGACGCTAATAGATCTTATAGAATGCGCACCGCCTGTGAATAAATTATTCAGGAATTTCAGCAACTCTGGGTGTGATTTAATTTATTAGCTTTTGGAGTTCATGAAACTAAAGTTATGGATATGATCTTTGGGAACATGCATGGCTAGACTTAATTTCAACCTCAGCTAGCATTTTAAAATATGTTCTCTGGTCACAGGGTGATTAGATGGGAATGGAGCCGCATCAATCTCTGTCCTTAGCAACTACAGGAAAAAATGCTGCATATGCTAATTCAGTGCAGCACAGTCTACCCTCTGCATCCAAAGTTGCTACACTTTCACCAACTACAATGGAAAGTATTCGAAATAAAATTCCTCTGAACCGAACACCTGTGTACTTTTTCTTCATCATTGTTGCCCAAACAATGCAGTCCAATTACATAGTGATTATGTTAGTTACATAAGCAACTACAAGTGATCTGGAGATGACTTGAACTTTACAGGAGAGTTGTGTAGGATTATACTCAAACACTACATCATTTTGTATAAGGGAGTTTTGCATCCTCCAGTTTTGATGTCTTCTGGGAGAATCCTGGAATGTGCATCCTCCTTGGACGCCAGTGGGCCTGGATGGCTCTATTTATTGAATATCTGCTGGACAATGTAGCTGGGAGATAATGCCTGCTCCCTTAAGAGAAAGGCTTCCTGGGTTATTTTTCCTCTTAGCTGTCTTCAAAGTGTCATACAGTAAACACATCTAAACCACAGCACTTTATCTGTCCCCTGGTCCTGCTTTCCCCCTGGGCCTTTCATCCCTTTAACTGACACCTCACACCACTGGGTACTCAATACAGAACCTCTGTGTTATATTTGACCTTTCACCTGTCACATCTAACTCATCATCAAGTTGTGCCATTGCAGTTCTAAAGCATGGCCTTCCACCCCTGTCCCTTTCACTGCTCGTTCCCATAATTGCTTTTACTCCCAATCCTTTTATACAAAAACAAGAACATGAAATGCCTTTCCAAAGTCTAAATCAGATCATATCAATTCTCAATGAAAACCTTCTAATGACTTCCTATTGCAACTTCAGTAACGCCCAGTCATTTCCCGCAGTCCCCAAGGACTGAGAGTTCAGGCCCTGTGTCCCTCGCCAACTCTGTATTATTTCTTCCTCTCTTTTTGAAGCCGTTCTAGTTGCGTGGTCTTCCTTTCGTTTCCTACGCCTTGGCCTTGGCATATGCTGTTCCCTGCCTGGATTGCTCCTCTTCTCATTCTGTGGCCACTGTTGTATTTCCATGGTTTGGGTCTTCGCTTAAATATCTCCTCCACTAGGAGCCCCCTCCTCGAGTCTATGCCACAAGGACTCCTGGGTCCCCTTACAGCCTTTCACCCTCTTCCCATCATTGCACATGCCACAGTTTTCAGGGATGTGTGCACCTGCAGTCAGATTGCATAATGGCCACCTCCCATAGTACTCCGTTTCCTTGGGAACTGAAATCATGTTCTTTTGCACCTTCTACCTCCAGCATTTATTATAGTGGCTGGCACATGGTGGGTCTTTAAAAATTGTAAAATAATCATTTAAAAACATAAAACTACATGATTTTTAAAGCTTATAAATCATTAATCTCAAATAAAAAAGAAAAATTAAACTTATTTATCTATTTTAATGTGTATTGGTGTTTTTGCCTTGGGATTGGATTCTCTGGAGTTAGACAGTTGTGAGCTTCCATGTGGGTGTTGGGTATTGAACCTGGATCCTCTGGAAGAGCAGTCTGTGCTTTTAGCCACTGAGCCATCTCTCCAGTCCCAAGAAAATTATTTTAGCATTGCAAACTCTTGAAGCTGTTTTGGGAAAGACATATGGTTCAATGTTATTAGTTATGCCGCCCAAACGATAGAGTTACACATACTTATTATATAGTTTGGGGCTGTTTTTAAAACAAAATGATAACTTTTTAATGGAAATCCTACATTATGCAAACGAACTGCTCTTTCTATATATTTCAGGCTCAGTTCACTAAAATGTCTAAATTCTTGGCTCCGCTCCTTAAACCTGCTACAAAGATCACATTAGAATTCTTTTTAATAGACACTGTAAGCACAGTACCCAACCTCATAACATCACGCTGGGTTCTTTTATTATGAGAGTCGCAGGGAGCTGAGCCCGAGGCTGCTGAACACGTTGTGGGGTGTATCCAGGCTGGGGATGGTGCCAGCTCTATTGTTTATGTAATATTCTCTCCACCTTTATCTGTGGCATACAATTGGTGTTGACTTTTGAGAAACTACTTCTCTGACCCTATCTCTCAGTTGGGGGAAAAAAACCTGCTGAAATGACATCTGGCTAGGGGAGAAAAGGTATTATAGCAGTGTGCTAAAAGGCAAATTATGCGAGTTTCTTTAATAAGCGATTCCGTGCCTGCCTTTTGGACCCATCAGAGGGAGAGTGTTCAACTTTTTCAAGGTCATGGCTCCTCATCCCTGAGAAGCTCAGTGAACCTGCGTGTCTCTGGTTTTCACCACTGGTTACTAGGGTTGTACTTGCTTAGCGTGTAGCACGACATAATGTCTTTCTGACTGCATTTATGAGTAAATACCCTTTGTGAAAGATAAAACTGAAACGTTTTGTGATATTTATCACTGTTCATGTCTGGCTTATTTCTTCCTGAAGAGGAATGTAGTCATCTTTGGCAAACTGTTTTTCTCCCCCACAATTCCTAGGCATATCACTTGAGGGGTTTCTGCATGTCGTACAGAGAAAGAAGGAAGCACAGCTCTATCGTAATGAGATAAGGCACATCTTCACGGCTTTCGACGTGCACTGTAAGTGTCGGCAAAGTGCTTTCCTGGAAGAGTTGCTGCTGAGGAATCGGGAATGGGGATGTATCCCCTGTGGTGCAGTAAACATGGGCCATCCCTACCACATTCTGACTGTGGCCACAGCTGTTGGTGGGGATCTTTTCCTAAGTAGGGATGCTCAGTTTCTGGCCCTACATGAAATATTTACCATTATTAACTGGATTTGTGTGCTTGCCTATTGTACCTGTATTGTAGTGGGTGATAACCAAAGGACTGGCCATCTGGGGGTCCAAGCCACAAGCCAGCCATGGGCATGTGGGAGACACTTTGCAACTCTCACTTTGACCCATACCTGACTGAAAGAATCATTTTCCATGCTAGATGTAACTTCCAAGATTCGCGCACTGGCTACAGTTGTAATTTCCTCTACATATTAATATATAATAGGTCTCATGCCAAGCTGGAAAGCAATGAATTTGGAGGCCTGAAATGTTTTGGCCTATCACAGAGACGCGAAGCCCAGTGCATCGTTACAGTCCTGTCTAAGTAACTCTTTCCCCAGGACTTAGAGACCCGGAAAGTGCAAAGCTGCCAGTGGCCTTTCAGTTTATGTAGGACTGCACTAAAGGACAGGCAGGGTATCACTACCATATTCTGAAATTCTTCCAGGGAGAAGTGTTCACTGGATGTATAATGACCTATGTAAGATAACTGCAAATTACTGCTTTTTAAAAAAATTTTAATAATATGTTAAATTTTAACTTCCCATAACAACTATGACTGAAGTCATAGTTCACAGGGTTTATAGGAGTAAGTGAATGCTTGATATTTTGTTTTCATCTAGATCGTGGATTCTTAACTCTAGAAGATTTCAAAAGGGCGTTTAGTCGAGTGGCTCCCAAGCTACCGGCGAGGACAGTGCTGGAGGTGTTCAGGTACGGCGCTAAGGTTGCTGCATCCATCCGTTTACCCTTGTATTTACCACCTGCTCACAGGTATTTTCACTTTAACAGAGAACCCTCATTTATGCTGACTTTTCACTTTTGGACATTTCTTCTTACAACATAGTTTTATGGTCCAGGAGAGAAATCAGTAGTTAGCTGTGAGTCTAGCTACTTCTTTGGCAGGGGCCTATAAGGAAAGGGGAGGGAGAACCATGTGAGTTCATGTGTCACGATAAAGCTTTATTGGTACTTGACACAGTCTGCACTGGTCAGCAAGGCACCGTGGCGGCCCCTCGTTCATTTGCTCCCCAAGCTGCCGCTGTCAGTTCGGTTGCGGTCTACACCTTCAGTGCATCTCTTCAAAACGGGCAGTGTGTGTTGGGAGCCTGCAGATTGTAAAGTTAGTGGCACTAGCTTCAGGCGTGCAGACCTGAGGGAGGGGCCCAGCTGCCTTGCTTGAGCCCATCGTCCACTGTCACCAGGTATGTTAAATAGTTTAGTCACTAGCAACATCCAGGAAAACCCAAATACTGAAAGATCATAAGAGATATTCCTGCATTTCTTTCCAAAAAACATCGGCAAGCCTAGCCTGAATGGTAGTGTCATAGTTACGGTGGACCTGGGTTCCCCATCTTGTTCCTCTGGTACCTTTAACTCCCGACTGCTACTTGCTCTGGGGTAGCTGTTGAAACTTCAGCCACCTTATCTGGATGGCAGCAGTTGAGAGGACAGGACAGAAGCCCTGACTCTTCTTCTGAGGGTCTATACCAACCCTACACTCCAGTGACCAACACTTAGGTTCAAGACTGCTTGTACCTGCAGGGGAGGGTGAGGGGCTTTGTACAATCTTGTGCCTGCTTCATAGAGGTTCTGATACTGAAGAAGAAAGAGAGGGAATGGATATTGGGGGACATCTGGCAGATACTCCCTTTTGGGAGAAAAGTAATTGAGTGGAATCTGGCCTGAAGCCAGCCCTGCTCAATAGAAATTATCAAGCAGGTTATTTGAATAAGGATTGTGCGCATTATCATTAACAGTGACATATATGAAATTCATCTGCTGCCTCGCTCACAGGCAAGCCATTGAGAGGCTATTGAAGGGGAACATGTATCCTGATGCATACAAAGTGAATGCAGAGAATGTAGGTGATTTTCTAAAAGCAGGTTCTTAAAAGTATATTAGCATCTGTTTAGGTGCTTCGTGATGAGGGGAACAGTGAATATCAATGTATTTCTACCTTACAGTGGTAGATTTT